>NW_027327584.1:300000-392711 GCF_047675955.1 Chlorocebus sabaeus | reverse complement strand
CGGTCTGGTCTGGTTTGAGCCGGTAAAAACCGCTATGAGCCGGTCAAAACCTGTTTGAGATGGTCTGATCTGGTTTTAGACTTCTGGTCTGTTGAGCTGGTCAAAACTGGTTTGTGGCCTAGATTTAGGCAGTCTGGGCCGGTCTGGTCACTTTGAAAATTCCACAAGAACATACTTAGCGAAAGGCTACTTGAGGGGAAAGCTTTAACTCTGTGAGATGAATTAACAGAACACAAAGCCGTTTCTCAGACAGCTTCTTTCCATTTTCTAATGGAAGAGATTCACTTTTTCACCATAGCCCTCTATGGGCTTCCAAATATCACTTTGCAAATTCCACAAAAACAGTCTTAGCGAAGGGCTTCTTGAGGGGAAAGCTGTAACTCTGTGAGATGAATTACAGAACACAAAGAAGTTTCTCAGAATACTTCTTTCAAGTTTTTAAATGAAGATAATTAGTTTTTCACAATAGCCCTCTATAGAATTCTGAATATCACTTTGCAAATTAAACAAGAAAAGTTTTAGCGAAGGCTTTTTGAGGGGAAAGCTGTAACTCTGTGAGATGAATTAAGAGAACACAAAGCCGTTTCTCAGAAAACTTCTTTCAAATTTTTAGCTGAAGATATTTCCTTTTTAACCATATCCCTCTAAGGGCTTCCAAATATCAGCTTGCAAATTCCACAAGAACAGTCTTAGTGAAAGACTTCTTGAGGGGAATGCTGTAACTCTGTGAGATGAAATAACAGAACACAAAGCAGTTTATCAGAAAGCTTCTTTCAGGTTTTTAACTGAAGATATTTACTTTTTCACAATAGGCGTCTCTGGGGTACCAAATATCACTTTGGAAATTCCACAAGAACAGTCTTAGTGTAGGACTTCTTGAGGGGAAAGCTTTAACTCTGTGAGATGAATTAACAGAACACAAAGAAGTTTCTAAGAAACCTTCTTTTCAGTTTTTATCTTAGGATATTTCCTTTCTAACCATAGCCCTCTATGGGCTTCCCAATATCACTTTGCAAATTCTGCAAGAACAGACTTAGCGAAAGGCTTCTTGAGGGGAAATCTGTTACACTGTGAGATGAATTACCAGAATATGAAGCAGTTTTTCAGGAAACTTCTTTCCAGTTTTTAATGAAGATAATTTCTTTTTCACCATCGCCCTCTATGGTCTTCCAGATATCACTTTGAATATTACACAAGAACAGTCTTAGTGAACGGCTTCTTGAGGGGAAAGCTGTAACACTGTGAGATGAATTAACAGAACACAAAGCATTTTCAGAGAAAGCTTCTTTAATATTTTTATCTGAGGACATTTACTTTTTCACCATAACCCTCTAGGGTCTTCCAAATATCACTTTGCAAATTCCACAAGAACAATGTTAGCGAAAGACTTCTTGAGGGGAAAGCTGTAACTCTGTGAGATGAATTAACAGAACACTAAGACGTTTCTCAGAAAGCTTCTTCCAGTTTTTAATGAAGAGACATCCTTTTTCACCATAGCCCTAATTGGGCTTTCAAATATCACATTGGAAATTCCACAAGAGCAGACTTAACGAAAGGCTTTTTGAGAGGAAATCTGTAACTCTGTGAGATGAATTTAGAGAACACAAAGCCGTTTCTAAGAAAGATTCTTTGCAGTTTTTAACTGAAGATATTTCCATTTTCACCATAGCCCATTATGGGCTACCAAATATCACTTTTTAAATTCCAAAAGAACAGTCTTAGGGAAAGCCTTCTTGAGGTGAAAGCTGTAACTCTGTGAGATGAATGGACAGAACACAAAGCAGTTTCTCAGAAAGCTTCTTTCCAGTTTTTAACAGAAGATATTTTCTTTTTCACCTCAGCCATGTATGGGCTTCCAAATGTCACTTTGCAAATTCCACAAGAACAGTATTAGCGAAAGGCTTCTTGAGGGAAAAGCTGTAACTCTGTGAGATGAATTAACAGGAAACAAAGCAGTTTCTCAGAAAGCTTCTTTACACTTTTTAACTGAAGATATATCATTTTTCACCATAGCCCTCTATGGGCTTCCAAATATCACCTTGCAAATTCCACAAGAACAGTCTTAGTGAAAGGCTTCTTGAGGAGAAAGCTGTAAATGTGTGAGATGAATTAACAGAACACAAAGCAGTTTCCCGGAAAGGTTATTTCCAGTTTTTAACGAAAGAGATTTCCTTTTTCACCATAGCCCTCTGTGGGCTTCCAAATATCTCTTTGCAAATTCCACAAGAACAGTCTTATCGAAAGTCTTCTTGAGGGGAAAGCTGTAACTCTGTGAAATGAATTAACAGAACACAAAGCAGTTTCTCAGAAGGATTCTTTCCAGTTTTTAAATAAATATATTTCCTATATCACCATAGACCTCTATGGGCTTCCAAATCTCACTTTGTAAATTTCGCAAGAAGAGTCTTAGCGAAAGGTTTCTTGAGGGGAAAGCTGTGTCTCTGTGAGTTGAATTAAAGGAACACAAAGCAGTTTTCCCAAAAGCTTCTTTTCAGTTTTTATCTAAGTATATTTCCTTTTTCACCACAGCGCCCTATGGGCTTCCAAATATCACTTTTAAATTCCACAAGAACAGTCTTAGCGAAAGGCTTCTCCAGGGGAAAGCTGTAACTCTTTTAGATGAATTAACAGAACACAAAACAGTTTCTCAGAAAGCTTCTTTCCGGTTTTTAAATTAAGATATCACCTTTTTCAGCATAGACCTCTATAGGCTTCCAAATATCACTTTGAAAATTCCACAAGAACAGTCTTAGCAAAAGGCTTCTTGAGGATAAAGCCTTAACTCTGTGAGATGAATTAACAGAACACAAAGCAGTTTCTCAGAAAGCGTCTTTCCACTTTTTAACTGAAGATATTTCCTTTTTCACCATAGCCCTCTACGCGCTTCCAAATATCACTTTCCAAATTCCACAAGAACAGTCTTAGCGAAAGGCTTCTTGAAGGGAAAGCTGTTACTCTGTGAGATGAATTAACAGAACACAAAGCCGTTTCTCAGAAAGCTTCTTTCCAGTTTTTAACTGAAGATATTTCCTTTTTCAGCATAGCCCTCTCTGGGCTTCCTAATATCAATTTGCAAATTCCACAATAACAGTATTAGCGAAAGGCTTCTTGAGAGCAAAGCTATAACTCTGTGAAATGAATTAACAGAACACAAAACAGGTTCTCAGAAAGCTTATTTCCAGTTTTTAACTGAAGATATTTTCTTTTTCACCTTAACCCTCTACGGGCTTCCAAATATCACTTTGTAAATTCCACAAGAAACGTCTTAGCGAAATGCTTCTTGAGGGAAAAGCTGTAAATCGGTGAGATGAATTAACAGAACACAACGCAGTTTCTCAGAAAGCTTCTTTCCACTTTTTAACTGAAGATATTTCCTTTTTCACCCTAGCCCTCTATCGGCTTCCAAATATCACCTTGAAAATTCCACAAGAACAGTCTTAGCTAAAGGCTTCTTGAGGGGAAAGCTGTAAATCTGTGAGATCAATTAACAGAAAACTAAGCCGTTTCTCAGAAAGCTTCCTTCCAGTTTTTAACGGAAGACATTTCCTTTTTCACCATAGCCCTCATTAGGCTTCCAAATATCACTTTGCAAATTCCACCAGAAAAGTCATAGGGAAAGGCTTCTTGAGGGAACACCTGTAACTCTTTGTGATGAGCTACCAGAAAACATAGCAGTTTCTCAGAATGTTTCTTCCCAGTTTTTAACGGAAGATATTTACTTTTTCATCATAGCCCTTTATGGGCTTCCAAATATCACTTGGCAAATTCCACAAGAACAGTCTTAGCCAAAGGCTTCTTGAGGGGAAAGCTTAACTCTCTCAGATGAATTAACAGAACACAAAGCCGTTTCTCAGAAAGCTTTTTTCCAGTTTTTATCGGAAGAGATTTCCTTTGTCACCATAGCCCACATTGGGCTTGCAAATAACATTTGGAAATTTCACAAGAACACTCTTAGCGAAAGGCTTCTTGAGGGGAAAGCTGTAATTCTGTGAGATGAATTAAGAGAACACAAAGCCATTTCTCAGAAAGCTTCTTTGCAGTTTTTAACTGAAGATATTTCCTTTTTCACCATCGCCCTCTATGGGGTTCCAAATATCACTTTTTAAATTCCACCAGAGCAGTCTTAGCGAAAGGTTTCTTGAGGGAAAAGCTGTAACTCTGTGAGATGAATTAACAGAACAAGAAGGAGTTTCTCAGAAAGCTTCTTTCTAGTTTTTAACGGAAGAGATTTTCTTTTTCACCATACCCCTCTGTGGGCATCCAAATATCACTTTGCAAATTCCACAAGAACAATCTTAGAGAAAGGCTTCTTGAGGGGAAAGCTTTAACTCTGTGAGATAAATTAACAGAACACAAAGAAGTTTCTCAGAAAGCTTCTTTCCAGTTTTGAAATGAAGATATTTCCTTTTTCACCATAGCCCTTTCTGGGCTTCCAAATATCACTTTGCAAATTCCACAACAACAGTCTTAGCGAAAGACTTCTTGAGGGGAAAGTTGTAGCTCTGTGAGATGAATTAACAGAACACAAAGCAGTTTCTCAGAAAGCTTCTTTCCAGTTTTTAACTGAAGATATTTCCTTTTTCACCATAGCCCTCTAAGGGCTTCCAAATATCATTTTGCAAATTCCACAAGAACAGTCTTATAGAAAGGCCTCTTGAGGGGAAAGCTGTAACTCTGAGAGACGATTAACAGAACACAAACCAGTTTCTCATAAAGCTTCTTTCCAGTTATTAACAGAAGATATTTCCTTTTTCACCTTAGCCCTCTCTGGGCTTCCGAATATCACTTTGCAAATTCCACAACAGTCTTAGTGAAAGGCTTCTTGAGAGGAAAGCTATAACTCTGTGAGATGAATTAACAGAACCCAAAGCAGTTTCTCATAAAGCTTCTTTTCAGTTTTTATCTTAGGATATTTCCTTTTTCACCTTAGCCCTCCATGGGCTTCCAAATATCACTTTTTAAATTCCACAAGAACAGTCTTAGGGAAAGGCTTCTTGAGGGCAAAGCTGTAACTCTGTGAGATGAATTAACAGAACACAAAGCCGTTTCTCATAAAGGTTCTTTCCAGTTTTTAACGGAATTGATTTCCTTTTTCACCTTAGCCCTCTATGGGCTTCCAAATATTACTTTGCAAATTCCACAAGAACAGGCTTAGCGAAAGGCTTTTGAGGGGAAAGCTGTAACTCTGTGAGATGAATTAAGAGAACACAAAGCCGTTTCTCAGAAAGCTTCTTTCCAGTTTTTAACGGAAGATATTTCCTTTCTTACCATAGCCCTCTATGGGCTTCCAAATATCACTTTTTAAATTCCACAAGAACAGTCTTAGCGAAAGGCTTCTTGTTTGGAATGTTGTAACTCTGTGAGATGAATTAACAGAACACAAAGAAGTTTCTCAGAAAGCTCCTTTCCAGTTTTTAACTGAAGATATTTCCTTTTTCACTTTAGCCTTCTATGGGCCTCCAAATATCACTTTTTAAATTCCACAAGAACAGTCTAAGCAAAAGAATACTTGAGAGGAAAGCTATAACTCTCTGAGATGAATTAACAGAACACAAAGCAATTCATCAAAAATCTTTTTTTCAGTTTTTATCTTAGGATATTTCCTTTTTCACCTTAGCCCTCTATGGGTTTCCAAATATCACTTTTTAAATTCCTCAAGAACAGTCTTAGAGAAAGGCTTTTGAGGGGAAAGCAGTAACTCTATGAGATGAATTAACAGAACACAAAGCATTTTCTCAGAAAGCTTCTTTCCAGTTCTTAACTGAATATATTTCCTTTTTCTCCATAGCCCTCTATGGGCTTCGAAATATCACTTTGCAAATTCCACAAGAACAGTCTTAGCGAAAGGCTTCTTGAGGTGAAAGCTGTAACTCTGTGAGATGAACTGATAAAACACAATGCAGTTTCTCAAAAAACGTCTTTCCAGTTTTTATCTGAAGATATTTAGTTTTTCACCATAGCCCTCTATGGGCTTCCAAATATCAATTTGCAAATTCCACAAGAACAGCCTTAGCGAAAGGCTTCTTGAAGGGAAAGCTGTAACTCTGTGAGATGAATTAATAGAATACAAAGCAGTTTCTCAGAAAGATTCTTTCCACTTTTTAACTGAAGATATTTTCTTTTTCACCATAGCCCTCTAAGGACTTCCAAATATCATTTTGCAAATTCCAAAGAACAGTCTTAGCGAAATGCTTCTTGAGTGGAAAGCTGTAACTCTGTGAGATGAATTAAAAGAACACAAAGCCGTTTCGCAGAAAGCTTCTTTCCAGTTTTTAATGGAAGAGATTTACTTTTTCACCATAGCCCTCTATGGGCTTCCAAATATCACTTTGCAAATCCCACGAGAACAGTCTTAGCAAAAGGGTTCTTGAGGGGAATGCTGTAACTCTGTGAGATGAAATAAGAGAACACAAATCCGTTTCTCAGAAAGCTTCTTTCCACTTTTTAACTAAAGTGATTTCCTTTTTCAGCATAGCCCTCTATGGGATTCCAAATATCACTTTGCCAATTACACAATAACTTTCTTAGCGAAAGGCTTCCTGAGGGGAAAGGTGTAACTCTGTGAGATGAATTAACAGAACCCAAAGCAGTTTCTCAAAAACCTTCTTTCCAGTTTTTAACTGAAGTTACTTTCTTTTTCACCGTAGCCCTCTATGGACTTCCAAATATTACTTTGCAAAATTCACAAGAACAGTCGTAGCAAAAAGGTTCTTGATAGGAACGCTATAACACTGTGAGATGAATTAACAGAACACAAAACAGTTTCTCAGAAAGATTCTTTCCAGTTTTTAACTGAAGATATTTTCTTTTTGACCATAACCCTCAATGGGCATCCAAATATCATTTTGCATGTTCCACAAGAACAGTCTTAGCCAAAGGTTTCTTGAGGGGAAAGCTGTAACTCTTTGAGGTGAATTAACAGAACACAAAGCAGTTTCTCAGAAAGCTTCTTTTCAGTTTTTATCTTAGGATATTGCTTTTTCACCATATCCCTTCATGGGCTTCCAAATATCACTTTGCAAATTCCACAAGAACAGTGTTAGCGAAAGGCTTCTTGAGGGGAAACGTGCAACTCTGTGAGATGTATTAACAGAACCGAAAGTAGTTTCTCAGAAATCTTCTTTCCAGTTTTCTACTGAAGATATTTCCTTTTTTACCATAGCCCTCTATGGGCTTCCAAATATCACTTTGCAAATTCCACAAGAACTGTCTCAGGGAAAGGCTTCGTGAGGGGAGAGCTGTAATTCTGTGAGATGAATTAATAGAACACAAAGCAGTTTCTCAGAAAACTTCTTTCCAGTTTTTAACGGAAGAAATTTCCCTTTTCACCATAGCCCACTATGGGCTTCCAAATATTACTTTGCAAATTTCACAAGAACAGTCTTAGCGAAAGGCTTCTTGAGAAAGGCTTCTTGAGGGGAAAGCAGTAACTCTCTGAATTGAATTCACAGAACACAAAGCAGTTTCTCAGAAAGCTTCTTTTCAGGTTTTATATTAGGATAATTCCTTTTTCACCATAGCCCTCTATGGGCTTCCAAATATCACTTTGCAAATTCCACAAGAACAGTCTTAGCGAAAGGCTTCTTGAGGAGAAAGTTGTAACTCTGTGAGATGAATTAATAGAACACAAAGCAGTTTCTCAGAAAGCTTCTTTCAAGTAGTTAACTCAAGATATTTCCTTTTTGACCATAGCCCTCTACGGGCTTCGAAATATCACTTACCAAATTCCACAAGAGCAACCTTAGTGAAAGGCTTCTTGAGGAGAACGCTGTAATTCTGTGAGATGAATTAACAGAACACAAAGCAGTTTCTCAGAAAGCTTCTTTCCAGTTTTTATCTGAAGATGTTTCCTTTTTCACCGTAGCCCTCTATGGCTTCCAAATATCACTTTGCAAATATCACAAGAACAGTCTTCATGAAAGGTTTCTTGAGGGGAAAACTGTAACTCTGGAGATGAATTAACAGATCACAAAGCAGTTTCTCAGAAAGCTTCTTTTCGGTTTTTATCTTAGGATATTTCCATTTTCACCATAGCCCTCTATGGGCTTCTAAATATCACTTTGCAAATTCCACAAGAACAGTCCTAGCGAAATGCTTCTTGAGGAGAAAGCTTTAATTCTGTGAGTTGAATTAACAGAACACAAAGCTGTTTCTCAGAAAGCTTCTTTTCAGTTTTTATCCCAGGATATTTCCTTTTTCACCATAGCCCTCTATGGGCTTCCATATATCATTTTGAAAATTCCACAGGAGTAGTCTTAGTGAACGGCTTCTTGAAGGGAAAGCTGAAACTCTGTGAGATGAATTATCAGAGCATGAAGCAGTTTCTCAGAAAGATTCTTTCCAGTTTTTAACTTAAGATATTCCCTTTTTCAATATAGACCTATAAGGGCTTCGAAATATCACCTTGCAAATTCCACAGAAACAGACTTAATGAATGACTTCTTGAGGGGAAAGCTATAACTCTGTGAGATGTATTAAGAGAACACAATACAGTTTCTCAGAAAGCTTCTTTTGGGTTTTTATCTTAGGATATTTCCCTTTCCGCCACAACCCTCTATCGGCTTGCAATATCACTTTCCAAATTCCACAAGAACAGTCTCAGTGAATGGCTTCTTGACGGGAAAGCTGTAACTGTGTGAGATGAATTAACAGTTCACAAATCAGTTTCTCAGAAAGCTTCTTTTCAGTTTTTATCTTAGAACATATCCTTTTTCACCATAGCCCTCTATGGGCTTCCAAATACCACTTTGCAAATACCACAACAACAGACTTAGCGAAAGGATTCTTCAGGGGAAAGCTGTAACTCTGTGAGATGAATTAACAGAACACAAAGCAGCTTCTAGGAAAGATTCTTCCCAGTTTTTTACAGAAGATATTTCAGTTTTCACCGTAGCCCTCTAAGGGCTTTCAAATATCACTTTGCAAATTCCAAAACAACAGTCTTAGCGAAAGGCTTCTTGAGGGTACAGCTGTGACTCTGTGAGATGAGTTAACTGAACACAAATTAGTTTCTCAGAAAGCTTCTTTCCAGTTTTAAACAGAAGGTATTTCCTTTCTCAACATAGCCCACTATAGGCTTCCAAATATCACTTTGCAAATTCCACAAGAACAGCCTTAGCGGAAGGCTTCCTGAGGGGAAAGCTGTAACTCTGTGAGATCAATTAACAGAACACAAAGCAGTTTCTCAGAAAGCTTCTTTTCAATTTTTATCTTAGCATATTTCCTTTTTCACCATAGCCCTCTACGTGCTTCCAAATATCACTTAGCAAATTCCACAAGAACAGCCTTACGAAAGGCTTCTTGAGCAGAACGCTGTAACTCTGTGAGATGAATTAACAGAACACAAAGCAGTTTCTCAGAAAGCTTCTTTCCACTTTGTAACTGAAGTTGTTTCGTTTTTCACCATAGCCTCCTATGGGCTCCCCAATATCACTATGCAATTTCCACAAGAACAGTCTCAGCGAAAGGACTCTTGAGGGGAAAGCTGTAACTCTGTGAGATGAATTAACAGAACACAAAGCAGTTTCTCAGAAAGCTTCTTTTCAGTTTTTATCTTAGGATATTTCCTTTTTTCATAGCCCTCTAAGGGCTTCTAAATATCACTTTGCAAATTTCACAAGAGCAGTCTTAGCGAAAGGCTTCTCCAGGGGAAAGCTGTAACTCTGAGAGATGAATTAACAGAATGCAAAGGAGTTTCTCAGAAAGCTTCTTTCCAGTTTTTAACTGAAGATATTTCCTTCTTTACCATAGCCCTCTATAGGCTTCCAAATATCACTTTGCAAATTCCACAAGAACAGCCTTAGCGAAAGGGTTCTTGAGGGAAAAGCTGTAACTCCGTGAGATCAATTAACAGAACACAAGGCAGTTTCTCAGAAAGCTTCTTTTCAGTTTCTATGTTAGGATATTTCCTTTTTCACCATAACCCTCTACGGGTTTCCAAATATCACTTTGCAAATTCCACAAGAACAATCTTACCGAAAGGCTTCTTGGTGTGAAATATATAACTCTGTGAGATGAATTAACAGAACACTAAGCAGTTTCTCAGAAAGCTTCTTTCCAGTTTTTAATGGAAGACAGTTACTTTTTCAACATAGCCCTCTACTTGCTTCAAAATATCACTCAGCTAATTCTACCAGAACAGTCTTTGTGAAAGACTTCTTGAGGGGAAAGTTGTAACACTGTGTGATCAATTAACGGAAAACAAACCAGTCACTCAGAACGTTTCTTTCCAGTTTTTACGTAAGTTATTTCCTTTTTCACCATAGTCCTCTATGGACTTCCAAATATCACTTTGGAAATCCCACAAGAAAAGACTTAACAAAAGGCTTCATGAGGGGAAACTGTAACTCTGTAAGATGATTTAACAGAACACAAAGCAGTTTCTCAGAAAGCTTCTTTCCAGTTTGTAACCGAACATATTTCGTTTTTCACCATAGCCCCCTATGGGCTTCCAAATATCACTTTGAATATTCCACCGGAACACTCCTAGCGAAAGGCTTCTTGAGGGGAAAGCAGTAACTCTGTGAGATGAATTAACAGAACACAAAGCAGTTTCTCTGAAAGCTTCTTTCCGGTTTTTAACGAAAGAGATTTCCTTTTTCACCATAGCCCTCTGTGGACTTCCAAATATCACTTTGCCAATCCCACAAGAACAGTCTTAGCGAGTGGCTTCATGAGGGGAAAATTGTAACTCTGTAAGATGATTTAACAGAACACAAAGCAGTTTCTCAGAAAGCTTCTTTTCGGTTTTTATCTTAGGATATATACCTTTTCGCCATAACCCTCTATCGGCTTCCAATATCACTTTGCAAATTCCACAAGAACAGTCTCAGTGAACGTCTTCTTGACGGGAAAGCTGTAACTGTGTGAGATGAATTAACGAACAAAGCAGTTTCTCAGAAAGCTTCTTTTCAGTTTTTATTTTAGGACAATTTCTTTTTCATCATAGCCCTATATGGGCTTCCAAATATCACCTTGCAAATTCCACAAGAACAGAGTTAGCGAAAGGCTTCTTCAGGGGAAAGCTGTAACTCTGTGAGATGAATTAACAGAACACAAAGCAGTTTCTCAGAAAGCTTCTTTACAGTTTTTTACTGAAGATATTTCAGTTTTCACCATAGCCCTCAAAGGGCTTCCAAATATCACTTTGCAAATTCCAAAGCAACAGTCTTAGCGAAAGGATTCTTGAGGGGAAAGCTGTAAATTTTTGAGATGAATTAACAGAACACAATCAGTTTCTCAGAAATCTTCTTTTCAGTTTTTATCTTAGGATATTTCCTTTTTCCCGTAGCCTTATAAGGGCTTCGAAATATCACTTTGCAAATTTCACAAAAACAGTCTTAGCGAAAGGCTTTTTGAGGGGACAGCTGTGACTCTGTGAGATGAATTAGCAGAACACAAAGCAGTTTATCAGAAAGCTTCTTTCCAGTTTTTAACTGAAGGTATTTCCTTTCTCACCATACCCCTCTATAGGCTTCTAAATATCAAATTGCAAATTCCACATGATCAGCTTTAGCAGAAGGCTTCTTGAGGGGAAAGTTGTAACTCTGTGAGATCAATTAACAGAACGCAAGGCATTTTCTCAGAGAGGTTCTTTTCAGTTTTTATCTTAGCATATTTCCTTTTTCACCGTAGCCCTCTATGGATTTCCAAATATCACTTTGCAAATTCCACAAGAACAGTCTTAGTGAACGGCTTCCTGAGGGAAAAGCTGTAACGCTGTGAGATGAATTAACAGAACACAAAGTAGTTTCTCAGAAAGCTTCTATCCAGTTTTTAACGGAAGATATTTCCTTTTTCTTCATAGACTTCTAACGGCTTCCAAATATCACCTTGCAAATTCCACAGGAACAGTGATAGTGAACGGCTTCTTGTGGCGAAAGCTATAACTCTGTGAGACGAATTACGAGAATACAATGCAGTTACTCAGAAAGCTTCTTTTCGGTTTTTATCTTAGGAAATTACCTTTTTCGCCATAATCCTCTATGGGCTTCCAATATCACTTTGCAAATTCCACAAGAACAGTCTCAGTGAACCGCTTCTTTAGGGGAAAGCAGTAACTCTCTGAGATGAATTAACATAACACAAAGCAGTTTCTCAGATAGTTTCTTTTCAGTTTTTCACAGAAGATATTTCCTTTTTCACCATAGCCCTCTATTGGCCTCCAAATATCACTTTGCAAATTCCACCAGAACAGTCTTAGCGAAAGGCTTCTTGAGGGGAAAGCTGTAGCTCTGTGACATGAATTAACAGAACACAAAGCAGTCCTTCAGAAAGCTTCTTTCCAGTTTTTAACGGAAGATATTTCCTTTTTCACCATAGCCCTGTATGGGCTTCCAAATATCTCTTTGCAAATTCCACAAGAACAGTCTTAGAGAAAGGCTTCTTGAGGGAAAAGCTGTAACTCTGTGAGATCAATTAACAGAACACAAAGAAGTTTCTCAGAAAGCTTCTTTTCAGTTTTTATCTTCGGATACTTCCTTTTTCACCATAGCCCTCTATGGGCTTCCAAATATCACTTTGCAAATTCCACAAGCACAGTCTTAGCGAAAGGCTTCTTCAGGGGAAAGCTGTAACTCTCTGAGATGAATTAACAGAACACAAAGCAGTTTCTCAGAAAGCTTCTTTCCAGTTTTTTACCAGAGATATTTCCTTTTTTCACCATAGCCCTCTATGGGCTTCCAAATATCCCTTTGCAAATTCCACAAGAACAGACTTAGCGAAAGGCTTCTTGAAGGGAAAGCTGTAATTCTGTGAGATCATTAACAGAACACAAAGCAGTTTCTCAGATACCTTCTTTTCAGTTTTTATCTTAGCATATTTCCTTTTTCAACCTAGCTCTCTATGGGCTTCCAAATATCACTTTCCAAATTCCACAAGAACAGTCTTAGGGAAAGGCTTCTTGAGAAAGGCTTCTTGAGGGGAAACTGTAACTCTGTGAGTTGAATTAACAGAACACAAAGCAGTTTCTCAGAAAGTTTATTTTCAGTTTTTATCCTAGGATATTTCCTTTTTCACCAGAGCCCTCTAGGGGCTTCCAAATATCACTTTGCTAATTTCAAAAAAACTGTCTTAGTGAACAGCTTCTTGAGGGGAAAGCTGTAACTCTGTGAGTTGAACTAACAGAACAAAAAGCAGTTTCTCAGAAATCTTCTTTCCAGTTTTTAACGAAAGTTATTTCCTTTTTCACCTTAGCCCTCTATGGGATTCCAAACATCACTTTGCAAATTTCACAAGAACAGTCTTAGCGAAAGGCTTCTTGAGGAGAAAGCTGTAACTCTCTGAGATGAATTAACAGAACACAATGCAGTTTCTCAGAAATCTTCTTTTCGGTTTTTATCTTAGTATATTTCCATTTTCACCATAGCCCCCTATGGCCTTCCAAATATCACTTTGCAAATTCCACAAGAACAGTCTTAGCGTAAGGTTTCTTGAGGGGAAAGCTGTAACTCTGTGAGATGAATTAACAGAACACAAAGCAGTTTCTCAGAAAGCTTCTTTTCCGTTTTTATCTTAGGATATTTCCTTTGTCAGCATAGACCTGTATGGGCTTACAAATGTCACTTTGCAAATTCATCAGGAACAGTCTTAGCGAAAGGCTTCTTGAGGGGAAAGCTGTAGCTCTGAGAGATGAATTAACAGACCACAAAGCAGTTACTCAGAAAGCTGCTTTCCAGTTTTTAACGGAAGATATTTCCTATTTCACCATAATCCTCTATGGGATTCCAAATATCACATTGCAACTTCCACAAGAACAGTCTTAGCGAAAGGCTTCTTGAGGGGAAGTCTGTAGCTTTGTTAGATGAACTAACAGACCACAAAGCAGTTAATCAGAAAGTTTCTTTCCAGTTTTTAACGGAAGATATTTTCTTTTCACCATATCCCTCTATGGGCTTCCAAATATCACTTTGCAAATACCACAAGAACAGTCTTAGTGAATGGCTTCTTGAGGGGAAAGCTTTAACTCTGTGGATGAATTACAAGAACACAGCGCAGTTTCTCAGAAAGCTTCCTTTCGGTTTTTATCTTAGGATAATTTCTTTTTCGCCAGAACCCCCTATGGGCTTCCAAATATCACTTTGCAAATTCCACAAGAACAGTATTAGGGAAAGACTTCTTTAGGGGAAAGCTGTAACTCTCTGAGATCAATTAACCAAAAAAAAAAAAGCAGTTTCTCAGAAATCTTCTTTCAAGTTTTTAACGGAACATATTTCCTTTTTCACCATAGCCCTCTTTGGGTTTCCAAATATCGCATTTCAAGTTCCACAAGATCAATCTTAGCGAAAGGCTTTTTGAGGAGAAAGCTTTAATCTGTAAGATGAATTAAGAGACACAAAACTGTTTTTCAGAAATCTTCTTTCCACTTTTTAAGGGAAGATATTTCCTTTTTCACCATAGGCCTCTATGGGCTTCCAAGTATCACTTTGCAAATATCACAAGAACAGTCTCACTGAACGGCTTCTTGAGAGGAAAGCTGTAACTCTGTGAGATGAACTAACGGAACCCACAGCAGTTTCTCAGAAATCTTCTTTCCAGTTTTTAACGGAAGATATTTCCTTTTTCAGCATAGCCCTCTATGGGCTTCCAAATATCACTTTGCAAATTCCACAAGAACAGTCTTAGGGAAAGCCTTCTTGAGGGGAAAGCTGTAACTCTGTGAGATGAATTAATAGAACACAAAGCAGTTTATCAGAAAGCTTCTTTCAAGTTTATATCGGAAGATATTTCCTTTTTCACCGTATCCCTCTATGGGCTTCCAAATATCACTTTGCAAATTCCACAAGAACAGTCTTAATGAAGGGCTTCTTGAGAAAGGCTTTTTAGGGGAAAGCTGTAACACTGTGAGTTGAATTAACAGAACACAAAGGAGTTTATCAGAAAGCATTTTTCCAGATTTTAAGGTAAGATATATCCTTTTTCACCATATCCCTCTATGACCTTCCAAAAACACTTTGTAACTTCCACAAGAACAGTCCTAACGAAAGGCTTCTTGAGGGGAAAGCTGTAGCTCTGTGAGATTAATTAACAGAGAACAAAGCAGTTACTCAGAAAGCTTCTTTCCAGTTTTTAACGGAAGAGATTTCCCTCTTCACCATATCCCTCTATGGGCTTCGAAATATCACTTTGCAAATTCCACAAGAACAGTCTTAGTGAACGGCTTCTTGAGCGGTAAGCTATAACTCTGTGAGATGAGTTAAGAGAACACAGTGCAGTTTTTCACAAAGCATCTTTTCGGTTTTTATGTTAAGATATTTTCTTTTTAATCATAGCTCTCTAAGGGCTTCCAAATATCACTTTGCATCTTCCACAAGAACAGTCTTAGGGGAAGGGTTCTTGAAGGGAATGCTGTAACACTGTAAGATGAATTAAGAGACACAAAACTGTTTTTCAGAAAACTTCTTTCCAGTTTTTAACGGAATATATTTCCTTTTTCACCGTAGCCCTCTATGGGCTTCCAAATATCACTTTGCAAATTCCACAAGAACAGTCTTAGCGAAAGGCTTCTTGAGTGGAAGCTGTAACTCTGTGAGATGAATTAACAGAACACAAAGCAGTTTCTCAGAAAGCTTCTTTCCAGTTTTTAACGGAAGATGTTTCCTTTTTAACCAGTGCTTCCAAATATAAGTTTGCAAATTTCACGAAAACTGTCTTAGTGAACGGCTTCTTGAGGGGAAAGCTGCAACTCTGTGAGATGAACTAACAGAACACAAGGAAATTTCCCAGAAAGATTCTTTACAGTTTTTATCTTAGCATAATTCCATTTTCAGCTTAGACCTCTATGGGCTTCCAAATATCTCTTTGCATATTCCACAAGAACAGTCTTAGCGAAAGGCTTCTTGAGGGGAAAGCTGTAACTCTGTGAGATGAATTAACAGAAGACAAAGCAGTTTCTCAGAGGGCTTCTTTTCGGTTTTTATCTAAGGATATTTCCATTTGCACCATAGCTCTCTATGGGCTTCCAAATATCACTTTGCCAATTCCAAAAGAACAGTCTTTGCGAACGGCTTCTTGAACGGAAAGCTGAAAATCTCTGAGATGAGTTAACAGAACAAAAAACAGTTCCTCAGAAAGCGTCTTTTCAGTTTTTATCTTAGGATATTTCCTTTTCACCATAGTGCTCCAAGGGCTTCCAAATATCACTTTGCAAATTCCATAAGAACAGTCTTAGCGAAAGGTTACTTGAGGGGAAAGCTGTAACTCTGTGAGATGAATTAACTGAACACAAAGCGTTTTCTCAGAAGACTTCTTTCCAGTTTTTAACTGAAGATATTTCCTTTTTCACCATAGACCTCTTTGGGCTTTCAAATATCACATTGCAAATTCCACAAGAACAGTCTTAGCGAAAGACTTCTTGTGGAGAAAGATCTAATTCTTTGAGATGAATTAACGAAACACAAAAAAGTTTCTCAGGAAGCTTCCTTCCAGTTTTTAACTTAAGATGTTTCCTTTATCACCATAGCACTCTATGTGCTTCCAAATATCACTTCCCAAATTCCACTAGAACAGTCCTAGCGAAAGCCTTCTTTAGGAGAAAGCTGTAACCCTCTGAGATGAATTAACAGAACAAAAGGCAGTTTCTCAGAAAGCTTCTTTTCAGTTTTAAACTGAAGATATTTCCTTTTTCATCATAGCCGTCTATGGACTTGCAAATATCACTTTGCAAGTTAAACAAGAACAGCCTTCGTGAAAGACTTCTTGAGGGGAAAGCTGTAACTCTGTGAGATGAATTAACAGAACACAAAGCAGTCTCTCAGAAATCTTCTTTCCAGTTTTTAACTGAAGATATTTCCTTTTTCAACATGGCCGTTTATCGGCTTCCAAATATCACTTTTCAAATTCCACAAGAACAGACTTAGCGAAAGGCTTCTTGAAGGGAAAGCTGTAACTCTGTGAGATGAATTAACAGAATACAAAGCAATTTCTCAGAAAGTTTCTTTCCAGTTTTTAACTGAAGTTGTTTCATTTTTCACCATAACCCCCTATGGGCTTCCAAATATCACTTTGCAAACTCCACAAGAACAGTCTTAGTGAAAGACTTCTTGAGGAGAAAGCTGTAACACTGTGAGAAGAATTAACGGAATACAAAGCAGTTTCTCAGAAAGCTTCTTTTCAGTTTTCATCTTAGGATATTTCCGTTTTCATCATAGCCCTCTATGGGATTCTAAATATCACTTTGCATGATCCACAACAACAGTGCTAGCGAAAGGGTTCTTGACGGGAAAGCGTTAACTCTGTGAGATGAATTAAGAGAACACAATCCAGTTTCTCAGGAAATTTGGTTTCAGTTTTTATATTAGGATTTTTACTTTTTTCCATAGCACTCTAAGGGCTTCCAAATATTACTTTGCAGATTCACAAGAACAGCCTTAGCTAAACGCTTTTGAGGGGAAAGCTGTAACTGTGTGAGATGAATTAACGAAACACAAAGCAGTTTCTCAGAAAGCTTCTTGCCAGTTTTTAACTAAAGATATTTCCTTTTTCAGCATAACCCTCTATAGGCTTCCAAACATCACTTTGCAAATTGCACATGAACAGCCTTAGCGAAAGGCTTCTTGAGAGGAAAGCTGTAACTCTGTGACATCAAATAACAGAACACAAAGCAGTTTTTCAGAAAGCTTCTTTACAGTTTTTAACTGAAGATATTTCCTTTTTCACCATAGCTCTCTATGGGCTTCCAAATATCACATTGAAATAAAACAAGAACAGCCTTTGCGAAAGGCTTATCGAGTGGGAAGCTGTAACTCTGTGAGATGAACTAACAGAACGCAAAGCAGTTTCTCAGAAAGCTTTCTTTCTGTTTTTATCTTAGGATATTTCCATTTTCACCATAGCCCTCTATTGGTTTCCAAATATCAGCTTGCAAATCCCACAAGAACAGTCTTAGGGAAAGGCTTCTTGAGCAGAAAGCTGTAATACTGTGAGATGAATTAACAGAACACAAAGCAGTTTCTCAGAAAGCTTCTTTCCAGTTTTTTACGGAAGATATTTCAATTTTCACCGTAGCCCTCTATGGGCTTCCAAATATCGCTTTCCAAATTTCACAAGAACAGTCTTAGTGAACGGCTTCTTCGGGGGAAAGCTGTAACACTGTGAGATGAACTATCAAAACACAAAGCAGTTTATCATAAAGCTTCTCTTCGGTTTTTATCTTAGTATAATTCGTTTTTCACCATAGCCCTCTATGAGCTTCCAAATATCACTTTGCAAATTTCACAAGAACTGTCTGAGTGAAAGGCTTCTTGAGGGGAAAGCTGTAACTCTGTGAGATGAACTAACACAACACAAAGCAGTTTCTCAGAAAGCTTCTTTTCGGTTTTTATCTTAGGATATTTCCATTTTCACCACAGCCATCTATGGACTTCCCAATATCACTTTGCAAATTCCACAAGAACAGTTTTAGCAAAAGGCTTCTTGAGGAGAAAGCTGTAACTCTGTGAGATGAATTAAGAGAACACAACACAGTTTCCAGAAAGCTTCTTGTCAGTTTTTAACTGAAGATATTTCCTTTTTCACCATAGCCCTCTACGGGCTTCAAAATATGACTTTGCAAATCCCACAAGAACTGCATTATTGAAAGGCTTCTTGAGGGGAAAGCTGTAACTCTCTGAGATGAATTAACAGAACACAAAGCAGTTTCTCAGAAAGCTTCTTTTCAGTTATTATCTTAGGATATTTTCTTTTTCACCATAGCCCTCTATGGGTTTCCAAATATCACATTGTAAATTCCGCACAACAGTCTTAGCGTAAGGCTTCTTGAGGAAAAGCTGTAACTCTCAGAGATGAATTTAAAAAAACACAAAGCAGTTTCTTAGAAAGATTCTTTCCAGTTTTTAACGGAAGATATATCCTTTTTCACCATAGCCCTCTATGGGCTTCCAAATATCACTTTGCAAATTTCACAAGAACTGTCTTAGAGAAAAGTTTCTTAAGGGAAAAGCTGTAACTCTGTGAGATGAATTAACAGAACACAAAGCAGTCTCTCAGAAATCTTCCTTCCAGTTTTTAACGGAAGATATTTCCTTTTTCACCTTAGCCCTCTGTGGGCTTCCAAATATCACTTTGTAAATTCCCGAAGAAAATTCTTAGCGAAAGGATTCTTGAGGAGAAAGCTCTAACTCTGTGAGATGAATTAACAGAACACAAAACAGTTTCTCAAAAAGCTTCTTTCCAGTTTTTAAAGGAAGATATTTCCTTTTTCACCATAGCCCTCTATGGGCTTCCAAATATCACGTTGCAAATTCCACAAGAATAACCTTAGCGAAAGGCTTCTTGAGGGGGAAACTGTAACTCTGTGTGATGAATTAACAGAACACAAAGCAGTTTCTCAGGCAGCTTCTTTTCAGTTTTTATTTTAGGTTATTTCCTTTTTCACCATAGCCCTCTATGGGCTTCCAAATATCAGTTTGCAAATTTCACAAAAACTGTCTTAGTGAACGGGTTCTTGAGGGTAAAGCTGTAACTCTGTGAGATAAACTAACAGAACACAAAACACTTTCCCAGAAAGCTTCTTCTCGGTTTTCATCTTAGGATATTTGCATTTTCACCTTAGCGCTCGATGGGCTTCCAAATATCACTTTACAAATTCCACAAGAACAGTCTTAGCGAAAGGTTTCTTGTGGGGAAAACTGTAACTCTGTTAGATGAATTAACAGAAGACAAAGCTGTTTCTCAGAAAATTTCTTTTCGGTTTTTATCTTAGGATGTTTCCATTTGCACCATAGCTCTCTATGGGATTCCAAATATCACTTTGCCAATTCCAAAAGAAGAGTCTTTGTGAAAGCCTTCTTGAACGGAAAGCTGTAAATCTCTGAGATGAATTAACAGAACAGTAAGCAGTTCCTCAGAAAGCTGCTTTTCAGTTTTTATCTTAGGATATTTCCTTTTTCACCATAGCCCGCTAAGGGCTTCTAAATATCTCTTTGCAAATTCCACGAGAACAGTCTTAGCGAAAGGCTACTTGAGGAGAAAGCTGTAACTCTGTGAGATGAATTAACAGAACACAAAGCAGGTTCTCAGAAAGCTTCTTTCCAGTTTTTAACGGAAGATATTTCCTTTTACACCATAGCCCTCTAAGGGCTTCCAAATAACTCTTTTCAAATTCCACAAGAACAGTCTTAGCGAAAGGCTTCTTGAGAAGAAAGCTGTAAATCTGTGAGACGAATTAACAGAACATAAAGCAGTTTCTCAGACAGCTTCGTTTCGGTTTTTATCTTAGCATACTTCCATTTTCACCATAGCCCTCTATGGGCTTCCAAATATCACTTTGCAAATTCCACAAGAACAGTCTTAGCGAAAGGCTTCTTGAGGGGAAAGATGTAACTATGTGAGATAAATTAACAGAACACAAATCAGTTTCTCAGAAAGCTTCAATGAGTTTTTACCTTAGGATATTTCCTTTTTCACCATAGCCCTCTATTTGCTCCAAATGTCACATCGCAAATTCCACAAGAACAGCCTTAGCGAAAGTCTTCTTAAGGGGAAAGCTGAAACTCTGTGAGTTGAATTAACAAAACACAAAGCAGTTGCTCAGAAAGCTTCTTTCCAGTTTTTAACGGAAGATAATTCCTTTTTCACCATATCCCTCTGTGGGCTTCTAAATATCACCTTGCAAATTCCACAGGAACAGTCTTAGTGAACGGCTTCTTGAAAGGAGAGCTATAACTCTGTTAGATGAATTAAGAGAACACAATGCACTTTTTCAGAAAGCTTCCTTTCGGTTTTTATCTTAGCATATTTTCTTTTTTGCCATAACCCTCTATGGTCTTCCAATATCACTTTGCAAATTCCACAAGAACAGTCTCAGTGAACGGTTTCTTCAGGGGAAAGCTGTACCTCTGTGAGATGAATTAACAGAACACAAAGTGGTTTCTCAGAAACCTTCTTTTCAGTTTTTAACGGAAGATATTTCCTTTTTCACCATAGCCCTCTATGGGCTCCCAAATGTCTCCTTGCAAACTCCACAAGAACAGTCTTAGAGAAAGGCTTCTTGAGGGGAAAGCTGTAGGTGTGTGAGATGAATTAACAGAACACAAAGCAATTTCTCAGAAAGCTACTTTTCAGTTTTTTTCTTAGGATGTTTCCTTTTTCACCATGGGGCTCTATGGGCTTCCAAATATCACTTTGCAAATTCCACAAGAAGAGTCTTAGCGAAAGGCTTCTTGAGGGCAAAGCTGTAAATCTGTGAGATGAATTAACAGAAGACAAAGCAGTTTCTCAGAAAGCTTCTTTCCAGTTTTTAACAGAAGGTATTTGCTTTTTTACCATATCCTTCTATGGCTTTCCTAATATTACTTTGAAATTCCACAAGAACAGTCTAAGCGAAAGGCTTTTTGAGGAGAAAGCTGTAACCCTGTGAGATGAATTAACAGAACAGAAGGCAGTTTCTCAGAAAGCTTCTTTTCAGTTTTTATCTTAGGATATTTCCTTTTTTACCCTAGCCCTCTATGGACTTCCATGTATCTCTTTGCAAATTTCACCAGAACACTCTTAGGAAAAGGCTTCTTGAGGGGAAAGCTGTAACTCTGTGAGATGAATTAACAAGACACAAAGCAGGTTCTCAGAAAGCTTCTTTCCAGTTTTTAATGGAAGCTATTTCCTTTTTCACCATAGCCCTCTATGGGCTTCCAAATATCACTTTGCAAATTCCGCAAGAACAGTCTTAGCGAAAGGCTTCTTGAGGGGAAAGCTGTAACTCTGTGAGATGATTTAACAGAACACAAATCAGTTTCTCACAAAGCTTCTTTCCAGTTTTTCTCTTAGGATATTTCCTTTTTCACCATAGCCCGCTATGGGCTTCCAAATATCACCTTGCAAATTCCACAAGAACAGTCTTAGCGAAAGGCTTCTTGAGGGGAAAGCTGTAACTCTGTGAGATGAATTAAGAGATCACAAAACAGTTTCTCAGAAAGCTTCTTTCCACTTTTTAACTGAAGATATTTCCTTTTTCACCATAGCCCTCTATGGGCATCCAAATATCACTTTGCAAATTCCACAAGAACAGTCTTAGCGAAAGGCTTTTTGAGGGCAAACCTGTAACTCTGTGAGATGAATTAATAGAACACAAAGAAGTTTCTCAGAAAGCTTCTTTCCACTTTTTAATCGAAGATATTTCCTTTTTCACCATAGCCCTCTATGGGCTTCCTAATATCACTTTGCAAATTCCACAAGAACAGTCTTAGGGAAAGGCTTCTTGAGGGTAAAGCTGTAACTCTGTGAGATGAATTAACAGAACACAAAGCAGTTTCTCAGAAAGCTTCTTTCCACTTTTTTTTTTTTAATATTACATGCTTAATTTCTTTTTTATTTATATAATTTTGTGTAACAATCACTCATGAAATATCAGAATTCTTATTACTTAGTACATAAAGAATATTCAAGAAATATTGTTGCAGTAGAAAGCTAGTCAAATATGAGCAGGGCAGGAGAGGGCTCCCCTCTTCCACACACCAAATGTGTTGGGAGACCCTCAGGTGATGATCAAGGAGTTGTTAACTGTTTCTCTAAAATAGTAATTGGTCATACCTGGTGTCAAGGAAAGGCAGGCTTCTAATAGAAAACACCTGAAACTGGTCAGCAACTTCCCAATGAGATCTCAGGAGTGAGGAGAAGTAAGGCAATATCCCGGAAGTATGCCAATGTATAAAACCCCAAATCAAGAAGTCAAACTGTGCACTTGGCTTCTCAAGTCTCCCACTTGGCCCTCTTCCAGGTTGTACTTCCCTTCTTTTCCTTTCTGTTTTAAAGCCTTTTAATAAACCTTCTCTCCTGCTCTGAGAATTACCTCTGTCTCACTTTCTGCCTTATGCCCCTTAGTGGAATTCCTTCTGAGGAAGCAAGAATGGAGAGTGCTGCAAACCTATACAGATTCGCCGCCAATGTCTCCAGAACTCGGATGTCTTCCACAGGTAATAACATTGCTTTAAATATTTTTCATAATTATATCATGCTAAAAAACTAAGTATAACAGTGTCAAATACAAATACAATTAAAGCTTTTTGAATTCTATTTTACTTTACAAGGTTTTTTAAATCAAGTATGATTTTTCCTGGTGCCATTAAATTATAATTCTTTTCATATTTATATTTAATCATTTTATATAGAATTATTTTATATTTCTAGTACTTATTATTCTAGTATATCTATTTTAGGCTTACTTTATGTCTCACTTTTATAAAAATAAGTAAAATATATATTTGATACATTACAATAACTTAGCAAAATGCTCAGGTATAATGCTATTTAAAAATTAATATACCATATTTATATAATAATGCTATAGTTTTCTCATAAAATAATAAATCTTTTTAATGTTTGAAATTATAGGATGATAAGTGGTCTTTAATTTATTCCCCTTATTTGAATTTTCAGTAGTGAATATGCTCTTTCAAAAATATTTTTATGATAAATTCCAAATGCATACAATAATGGATTACCTCTAGGTACTCATCATTCATTTCACCAACATCAACACTTGTCCAATTCCTTTTATCTTCACTCACTTCTCCCCATTTCCCCCAACCGCATTCCTGCCACAACTGCTGACTCAAACCGTTCAAAGGATTGTTTGGTCAATCCTTTTGTAACAATTTAGTTTTGTGCTTTTCCTAAAAAATAAGTGGAAGATTATTTTTTATTTTTTATTTTTTATTTTTAAAAATTATTTATTTCAATTTTGTGGGTATATAGTAGATGTATGTATTTATGGGGTGCATGAGATATTCTGATTCAGGCATGCAATGAATAATAATCACATCATGTAAAATGGGGTATCCATTCTCTCAAGCATTTATCCTTTGTGTTACAAGCAATCCAATTAGACTCTTTCAGTTATTTTAAAATGCACAGTTAAATTATTACTGACTATAGTCGCCTTGTTGTGCTATCAAATACTAGATCTTATTTATTCTTTCTGTTTTTTTGTACCCATTAACCATCTCCAGCTTTGCCTCAAACCCCCACTACCCTTCCCAGCCTCTGGTAACCATGCTTCTGCTCTCTATCTCCATGAGTTCAATTGTTTTGATTTTTAGATCTCACAAATAAGTGAGAACATGAAATTAGAATTATTATTAAACAGATCTCAAAATGTGACTTAGTTGCGTATCTTCTCCTCCTCTCCCTGTATCAACCTGTTTCAGCCTGGAAGCCTCTAGTGGGAAGGAGGGATGTGGTTGGTTGCTTCTTTTTTTTTTTTTTTTTTAATATTTTAAGTTCTAGGGTACATGTGCATAACGTGCAGGTTTGTTACATATGTATACTTGTGCCCTGTTGCTGTGCTGCACCCATCAACTCGTCAGCACCCATCAACTCGTCATTTACATCAGGTATAACTCCCAATGCAATCCCTCCCCCCTCCCCCCTCCCCATGATAGGCCCCGGTATGTGATGTTCCCCTTCCCGAGTCCAAGTGATCTCATTGTTCAGTTCCCACCTATGAGTGAGAACATGCGGTGTTTGGTTTTCTGTTCTTGTGATAGTTTGCTAAGAATGATGGTTTCCAGCTGCATCCATGTCCCTACAAAGGACACAAAGTCATCCTTTTTTATGGCTGCATAGTAGTCCATGGTGTATATGTGCCACATTTTCTTAATCCAGTCTGTCACTGATGGACATTTGGGTTGATTCCAAGTCTTTGCTATTGTGAATAGTGCCGCAATAAACATACGTGTGCATGTGTCTTTTCTTTTTTTTTTCAAATGGTGTAGATGTTTATTTCTTGCTCACATAACAACATACAGTCATTCAGGGATGTAGGCTGACTGTCATCTCCTACACAAGTCTCTTTCAAAGTCACACTTGGGGTCATTTCCATTTCGACCAGCTGGAGGAGCAAACACACAGAGAGAAGTATATATGAGTGTTTTTTATGTGCAGAAACGAGTATCACTTCTGTTCATATTGCACTGGCTGGGTCTCTCATAGCCACATCCAATTTCTAGGAAGGCTGGGAAATGCAGTCTAGCTCTATATTATAGAAAGAGAGGAAGAACCTGGATTTCAGTGTGTTGATGGTGGTCTCTGCCACACTGCCTTCTTGATCTTATCTTCTCCCATGTCTGCCCAAATTCCTTATGCCCAGTCATTGTGGTTTTCTTTCTGAATGAGCTGAACACACTAAGTTTATTTCCTTCTGGAGGCTCATTTCTGGTCAGAATGCTCTTCTATTAAGTGTGCAGAGTTCCTTCTTACATTCAATTCTCAATTTGAATGTCATCTCCAGCTTTGCCAAAGCAGTCCTTCTCATTATTCCATTTAGTCTCCTTCACAACATTTAGTATCTGAATATACACTTTTAAATGGCAGGGGCTCTGTCTTGTTCACCACTGTATTTTAGAACAGAATAGGAAACTAATGAATATTTTTTAACTGATCCTACTCTTGGAATAGCCTATCATATCTTGAGATTTTTGTTCTGATATTATTTTATTTATTGTAGTACTCCCTTAAGCAATTTACTTAGAAGGTGTATCTGGGTGGCACACATTATGAATTCTCTTGTGGTGAAAAACTTTTTTCTCTTCCCACATAAACATTTTATTGAATAGTGTAAGATTCATGGATCACAAAGCTTTTCTTTAAATGCTAAGCATATTTTGTCCCATCTGAGTTTCTAGAGTTGCAGGTGAGAAATCTGTTTCTGATTTGTTTCTCTTGCCTTTGAAACTAGATTTTTCTCCTGTTTGAAAGCCTATAAGTAAATTTTCTTATTCTCAGAGTTCGGAAATTTTACAAGGTGTAATTCCTCTATGACACTATAAGTACACTTCCCATTTGAAAATGTGTATCTTTTTACAACTCAGTTTTTTCTTCTTTTTTCTGTATTTTTTGCTTCTCTTAAGTCTATTCATTTGTCTCCTGAAACTACTTCATTTTGCATATTACGTCTCCTGGATATATTCTCCATGTCTCTTATTCTTTTTACTTGTTTTGTTTCTTTGTATATTTTTGCTTTTGTGTAGTAAGATAATTCTTACTACACAAGAGTAAGATTACTTCTTCAGTTTTCAGTTGAATCAATTCTATGTTTTAGTTCTAAAACTAAATTTTTCTTTTTTTTCTCACTCTCTTTTTTTTAAATTTATTTATTATTATTAAACTTCAAGTTGTAGGGTACATGTGCACAACGTGCAGGTTTGCTACATATGTATACTTGTGCCATGTTGGTGTGCTGCACCCATCAACTCGTCATTTACATCAGGTATAACTCCCAATGCAATCCCTCCCCCCTCCCCACTCTCCATGATAGGCCCCGATGTGTGATGTTCCCCTTCCCGAGTCCAAGTGATCTCATTGTTCAGTTCCCGCCTATGAGTGAGAACATGCGGAGTTTGGTTTTCTGTTCTTGTGATAGTTTGCTGAGAATGATGGTTTCCAGCTGCATCCATGTCCCTACAAAGGACACAAACTCATCCTGTTTTATGGCTGCATAGTATTCCATGGTGTATATGTGCCATATTTTCTTAATCCAATCTGTCACTGGTGGACATTTGGGTTGATTCCAAGTCTTTGCTATTGTGAATAGTGCCGCAAAAAACATACGTGTGCATGTGTCTTTATAGCAGCATAATTTATAATCCTTTGGGTATATACCTAGTAATGGGATGGCTGGGTCATATGGTACATCTAGTTCTAGATCCTTGAGGAATCGCCATACTGTTTTGCATAATGGTTGAACTAGTTTACAAGCCCACCAACAGTGTAAAAGTGTTCCTATTTCTCCACATCCTCTCCAGCACCTGTTGTTTCCTGAATTTTTAATGATCCCCATTCTAACTGGTGTGAGATGGTATCTCAGTGTGGTTTTGATTTGCATTTCTCTGATGGCCAGTGATGATGAGCATTTTTTCATGTGTCTGTTGGCTGTATGAATGTCTTCTTTTGAGAAATGTCTGTTCATATCCTTTGCCCACTTTTTGATGGGGTTGTTTGTTTTTTTTCTCGTAAATTTGTTTGAGGTCTTTGTAGGTTCTGGATATTAGCCCTTTGTCAGATGAGTACATTGTAAAAATTTTCTCCCATTCTCTAGGTTGCCTGTTCACTCTGATGGTAGTTTCTTTTGCTGTGCAGAAGCTCTTTAGTTTAATGAGATCCCATTTGTCAATTTTGGCGTTTGCTGCCGTTGCTTTTGGTGTTTTAGACATGAAGTCTTTGCCCATGCCTATGTCCTGAATGGTACTACCTAGGTTTTCCTCTAGGATTTTTATGGTATTAGGTCTAACATTTAAGTCTCTAATCCATCTTGAATTAATTTTCGTATAAGGAGTAAGGAAAGGATCCAGTTTCAGCTTTCTACTTATGGCTAGCCAATTTTCCCAGCACCATTTATTAAATAGGGAATCCTTTCCCCATTTCTTGTTTCTCTCAGGTTTGTCAAAGATCAGATGGCTGTAGATGTGTGGTATTATTTCTGAGGACTCTGTTCTGTTCCATTGGTCTATATCTCTGTTTTGGTACCAGTACCATGCTGTTTTGGTTACTGTAGCCTTGTAGTATAGTTTGAAGTCAGGTAGCGTGATGCCTCCAGCTTTGTTCTTTTGACTTAGGATTGTCTTGGAGATGCGACCTCTTTTTTGGTTCCATATGAACTTTAAAGCAGTTTTTTCCAATTCTGTGAAGAAGCTCATTGGTAGCTTGATGGGGATGGCATTGAATCTATAAATTACCTTGGGCAGTATGGCCATTTTCACGATATTGATTCTTCCTATCCATGAGCATGGTATGTTCTTCCATTTGTTTGTGTCTCTTTTATTTCACTGAGCAGTGGTTTGTAGTTCCCCTTGAAGAGGTCCTTTACATCCCTTGTAAGTTGGATTCCTAGGTATTTTATTCTCTTTGAAGCAATTGTGAATGGAAGTTCATTCCTGATTTGGCTCTCTGTTTGACTGTCACTGGTGTATAAGAATGCTTGTGATTTGTGCATATTAATTTTGTATCCTGAGACTTTGCTGAAGTTGCTTATCAGCTTAAGGAGATTTTGGGCTGAGACAATGGGGTTTTCTAAATATACAATCATGTCGTCTGCAAACAGGGACAATTTGACTTCTTCTTTTCCTAACTGAATCCCCTTGATTTCTTTCTCTTGCCTGATTGCCCTAGCCAGAACTTCCAACACTATGTTGAATAGGAGTGGTGAGAGAGGGCATCCCTGTCTTGTGCCAGTTTTCAAAGGGAATTTTTCCAGGTTTTGCCCATTCAGTATGATATTGGCTGTGGGTTTGTCATAAATAGCTCTTATGATTTTGAGGTACGTTCCATCAATACCGAAGTTATTGAGCGTTTTTAGCATGAAGGGCTGTGGAATTTTGTCAAAAGCCTTTTCTGCATCGATTGAGATAATCATGTGGTTCTTGTCTTTGGTTCTGTTTATATGCTGGATTATGTTTATTGATTTGCGAATGTTGAACCAGCCTTGCATCCCAGGGATGAAGCCCACTTGATCATGGTGGATAAGCTTTTTGATGTGCTGCTGAATCCGGTTTGCCAGTATTTTATTGAGGATTTTTGCATCTATGTTCATCAGGGATATTGGTCTAAAATTCTCTTTTTTTGTTGTGTCTCTGCCAGGCTTTGGTATCAGGATGATGTTGGCCTCATAAAATGAGTTAGGGAGGATTCCCTCTTTTTCTAATGATTGGAATAGTTTCAGAAGGAATGGTACCAGCTCCTCCTTGTACCTATGGTAGAATTCAGCTGTGAATCCATCTGGTCCTGGACTTTTTTTGGTTGGTAGGCTATTAATTATTGCCTCAATTTCAGAGCCTACTATTGGTCTATTCAGGGATTCGATTTCTTCCTGGTTTAGTCTTGGAAGAGTGTAATTGTCCAGGAAATTATCCATTTCTTCTAGATTTTCCAGTTTATTTGCGTAGAGGTGTTTATAGTATTCTCTGATGGTAGTTTGTATTTCTGTGGGGTCGGTGGTGATATCCCCTTTATCATTTTTTATTGCGTCTATTTGATTCTTCTCCCTTTTCTTCTTTATTAGCCTTGCTAGTGGTCTGTCAATTTTGTTGATCTTTTCAAAAAACCAACTCCTGGATTCATTGATTTTTTGGAGGGATTTTTGTGTCTCTATCTCCTTCAGTTCTGCTCTGATCTTAGTTATTTCTTGCCTTCTGCTAGCTTTTGAATGAGTTTGCTCTTGCTTCTCTAGTTCTTTTAATTGCGATGTTAGAGTGTCAATTTTAGATCTTTCCTGCTTTCTCTTGTGGGCATTTAGTGCTATAAATTTCCCTCTACACACTGCTTTAAATGTGTCCCAGAGATTCTGGTATGTTGTATCTTTGTTCTCATTGGTTTCAAAGAACATCTTTATTTCTGCCTTCATTTCGTCATGTATCCAGTAGTCATTCAGGAGCAGGTTGTTCAGTTTCCATGTAGTTGAGCAGTTTTGATTGAGTTTCTTAGTCCTGAGTTCTAGTTTGATTGCAGTGTGGTCTGAGAGACAGTTTGTTACAATTTCTGTTCTGTACATTTACTGAGGAGTGCTTTACTTCCAACTATGTGGTCAATTTTGGAATAAGTGCGATGTGGTGCTGAGAAGAATGTATATTCTGTTGATTTGGGGTGGAGAGTTCTATAGATGTCTATTAGGTCTGCTTGCTGCAGAGATGAGTTCAATTCCTGGATATCCTTGTTAACTTTCTGTCTCGTTGATCTGTCTAATGTTGACAGTGGAGTGTTGAAGTCTCCCATTATTATTGTATGGGAGTCTAAGTCTCTTTGTAAGTCTCTAAGGACTTGATTTATGAATCTGGGTGCTCCTGTATTGGGTGCATATATATTTAGGATAGTTAGCTCTTCCTGTTGAATTGATCCCTTTACCATTATGTAATGGCCTTCTTTGTCTCTTTTGATCTTTGATGGTTTAAAGTCTGTTTTATCAGAGACTAGTATTGCAACCCCTGCTTCTTTTGTTCTCCATTTGCTTGGTAAATCTTCCTCCATCCCTTTATTTTGAGCCTATGTATGTCTCTGCGTGTGAGATGGGTCTCCTGAATACAGCAGACTGATGGGTCTTGACTCTTTATCCAGTTTGCCGGTCTGTGTCTTTTAATTGGAGCATTTAGTCCATTTACATTTAAGGTTAATATTGTTATGTGTGAACTTGATCCTGCCATTATGATATTAACTGGTTATTTTGCTCGTTAGTTGATGCAGTTTCTTCCTAGCCTTGGTGGTCTTTACATTTTGGCATGTTTTTGCAATGGCTGGTACCGGTTGTTCCTTTCCATGTTTAGTGCTTCCTTCAGGGTCTCTTGTAAGGCAGGCCTAGTGGTGACAAAATCTCTAAGCATTTGCTTATCTGTAAAGGATTTTATTTCTCCTTCACTTATGAAACTTAGTTTGGCTGGATATAAAATTCTGGGTAGAAAATTCTTTTCTTTAAGAATGTTGAATATTGGCCCCCACTCTCTTCTGGCTTGAAGAGTTTCTGCCGAGAGATCTGCTGTTAGTCTGATGGGCTTCCCTTTGTGGGTAACCCGACCTTTCTCTCTGGCTGCCCTTAAGATTTTTTCCTTCATTTCAACTTTGGTGAATCTGGCAATTATGTGTCTTGGAGTTGTTCTTCTCGAGGAGTATCTTTGTGGCGTTCTCTGTATTTCCTGGATTTGAATGTTGGCCTGCCCTACTAGGTTGGGGAAGTTCTCCTGGATGGTATCCTGAAGAGTGTTTTCCAACTTGGTTCCATTTTCCCCCTCACGTTCAGGCACCTCAATCAGACGTAGATTTGGTCTTTTTACATAATCCCATACTTCTTGCAGGCTTTGTTCATTTCTTTTTCTTCTTTTTTCTTTTGGTTTCTCTTCTCGCTTCATTTCATTCATTTGATCCTCCATCGCTGACATTCTTTCTTCCAGTTGATCGAGTCGGTTACTGAAGCTTGTGCATTTGTCACGTATTTCTCGTGCCATGGTTTTCGTCTCTTTCATTTCGTTTGTGAGCTTCTCTGCATTAATTACTCTAGCCATCAATTCTTCCACTTTTTTTTCAAGATTTTTAGTTTCTTTGCGCTGGGTATGTAATTCCTCCTTTAGCTCTGAGAAATTTGATGGACTGAAGCCTTCTTCTCTCATGTCGTCAAAGTCATTCTCCATCCAGCTTTGATCCATTGCTGGCGATGAGCTGCGCTCCTTTGCCGGGGGAGATGCGCTCTTATTTTTTGAGTTTCCAGCTTTTCTGCCCTGCTTTTTCCCCATCTTTGTGGTTTTATCTGCCCCTGGTCTTTGATGATGGTGATGTACTGATGGGGTTTTGGTGTAGGTGTCCTTCCTGTTTGATAGCTTTCCTTCTAACAGTCAGGATCCTCAGCTGTAGGTTGTAGCTGTAGGAGATTGCTTGAGGTCCATTCCAGACCCTGTTTGCCTGGGTATCAGCAGCAGAGGCTGCAGAAGATAGAATATTTCTGAACAGCGAGTGTACCTGTCTGATTCTTGCTTTGAAAGCTTCCTCTCAGGGGTGTACTCCACCCTGTGAGGTGTGGGGTGTCAGACTGCCCCTAGTGGGGGATGTCTCCCAGTTAGGCTACTCAGGGGTCAGGGACCCACTTGAGCAGGGAGTCTGTCCCTTCTCAGATCTCAACCTCCGTGTTGGGAGATCCACTGCTCTCTTCAAAGCTGTCAGACAGAGTCGTTTGCGTCTGCAGAGCTGCTGCGTTTGTTATTGTTTACTGTGCCCTGTCCCCAGAGGTGGAGTCTACAGAGACAGGCAGGTTTCCTTGAGCTGCTGTGAGCTCCACCCAGTTCGAGCTTCCCAGCAGCTTTGTTTACCTACTTAAGCCTCAGCAAGGGCGGGCGCCCCTCCCCCAGCCTCGCTGCTGCCTTGCCGGTAGATCACAGACTGCTGTGCTAGCAATGAGGGAGGCTCCGTGGGTGTGGGACCCTCCCGGCCATAGCAGCATGATTTATAATCCTTTGGGTATATACCCAGTAATGGGATGGCTGGGTCATATGGTACGTCTAGTTCTAGATCCTTGAGGAATCGCCATACTGTTTTCCATAATGATTGAACTAGTTTACAATCCCACCAACAGTGTAAAAGTGTTCCTATTTCTCCACATCCTCTCCAGCACCTGTTGTTTCCTGACTTTTTAATGATCGTCATTCTAACTGGTGTGAGATGGTATCTCAGTGTGGTTTGATTTGCATTTCTCTGATGGCCAGTGATGATGAGCATTTTTTCATGTGTCTGTTGGCTGTATGAATGTCTTCTTTTGAGAAATGTCTGTTCATATCCTTTGCCCACTTTTTGATGGGGTTGTTTGTTTTTTTCTTGTAAATTTGTTTGAGGTCTTTGTAGGTTCTGGATATTAGCCTTTGTCAGATGAGTAGATTGCAAAAATTTTCTCCCATTCTGTAGGTTGCCTGCTCACTCTGATGGTAGTTTCTTTTGCTGTGCAGAAGCTCTTTAGTTTAATGGGATCCCATTTGTCAATTTTGGCTTTTGCTGCCGTTGCTTTTGGTGTTATAGACATGAAGTCTTTGCCCATGCCTATGTCCTGAATGGTACTACCTAGGTTTTCCTCTAGAGTTTTTATGGTATTAGGTCTAACGTTTAAGTCTCTAATCCATCTTGAATTAATTTTCGTATAAGGAGTAAGGAAAGGATCCAGTTTCAGCTTTCTGCTTATGGCTAGCCAATTTTCCCAGCACCATTTATTAAATAGGGAATCCTTTCCCCATTTCTTGTTTCTCTCAGGTTTGTCAAAGATCAGATGGCTGTAGATGTGTGGTATTATTTCTGAGGACTCTGTTCTGTTCCATTGGTCTATATCTCTGTTTTGGTACCAGTACCATGCTGTTTTGGTGACTGTAGCCTTGTAGTATAGTTTGAAGTCAGGTAGCGTGATGCCTCCAGCTTTGTTCTTTTGACATAGGATTGTCTTGGAAATGCGTGCTCTTTTTTGGTTCCATATGAACTTTAAAGCAGTTTTTTCCAATTCTGTGAAGAAACTCATTGGTAGCTTGATGGGGATGGCATTGAATCTATAAATTACCTTGGGCAGTATGGCCATTTTCACGATATTGATTCTTCCTATCCATGAGCATGGTATGTTCTTCCATTTGTTTGTGTCCTCTTTTATTTCATTGAGCAGTGGTTTGTAGTTCTTGAAGAGGTCCTTTACATCCCTTGTAAGTTGGATTCCTAGGTGTTTTATTCTCTTTGAAGCAATTGTGAATGGAAGTTCATTCATGATTTGGCTCTCTGTTTGTCTGTTACTGGTGTATACGAATGCTTGGGATTTTTGCACATTAATTTTGTATCCTGAGACTTTGCTGAAGTTGCTTATCAGCTTAAGGAGATTTCGGGCTGAGACAATGGGATTTTCTAAATATACAATCATGTCATCTGCAAAGAGGGACAATTTGACTTCTTCTTTTCCTAACTGAATCCCCTTGATTTCTTTCTCTTGCCTGATTGCCCTAGCCTGGACTTCCAACACTATGTTGAATAGGAGTGGTGAGAGAGGGCATCCCTGTCTTGTGCCAGTTTTCAAAGGGAATTTTTCCAGGTTTTGCCCATTCAGTATGATATTGGCTGTGGGTTTGTCATAAATAGCTCTTATGATTTTGAGGTACGTTCCATCAATACCGAATTTATTGAGCGTTTTTAGCATGAAGGGCTGTGGAATTTTGTCAAAAGCCTTTTCTGCATCGATTGAGATAATCATGTGGTTCTTGTCTTTGGTTCTGTTTATATGCTGGATTATGTTTATTGATTTGCGAATGTTGAACCAGCCTTGCATCCCAGGGATGAAGCCCACTTGATCATGGTGGATAAGCTTTTTGATGTGCTGTTGAATACGGTTTGCCAGTATTTTATTGAGGATTTTTGCATCGATGTTCATCAGGGATATTGGTCTAAAATTCTCTTTTTTTGTTGTGTCTCTGCCAGGCTTTGGTATCAGGATGATGTTGGCCTCATAAGATGAGTTAGGGAGGATTCCCTCTTTTCTATTGATTGGAATAGGTTCAGAAGGAATGGTGCCAGCTCCTCCTTGTACTTCTGGTAGAATTCAGCTGTGAATCCATCTGATCCTGGATTTTTTTCGTTGGTAGGCTATTAATTATTGCCTCAATTTCAGAGCCTGCTATTGGTCTATTCAGGGATTCGATTTCTTCCTGGTTTAGTCTTGGAAGAGTGTAAGTGTCCAGGAAATTATCCATTTCTTCTAGATTTTCCAGTTTATTTGCGTAGACGTGTTTATAGTATTCTCTGATGGTAGTTTGTATTTCTGTGGGGTCGGTGGTGATATCCCCTTTATCATTTTTTATTGCGTCTATTTGATTCTTCTCCCTTTTCTTCTTTATTAGCCTTGCTAGTGGTCTGTCAATTTTGTTGATCTTTTCAAAAAACCAACTCCTGGATTCATTGATTTTTTGGAGGGATTTTTGTGTCTCTATCTCCTTCAGTTCTGCTCTGATCTTAGTTATTTCTTGCCTTCTGCTAGCTTTTGAATGAGTTTGCTCTTGCTTCTCTAGTTCTTTTAATTGCGATGTTAGAGTGTCAATTTTAGATCTTTCCTGCTTTCTCTTGTGGGCATTTAGTGCTATAAATTTCCCTCTACACACTGCTTTAAATGTGTCCCAGAGATTCTGGTATGTTGTATCTTTGTTCTCATTGGTTTCAAAGAACATCTTTATTTCTGCCTTCATTTCGTCATGTATCCAGTAGTCATTCAGGAGCAGGTTGTTCAGTTTCCATGTAGTTGAGCAGTTTTGATTGAGTTTCTTAGTCCTGAGTTCTAGTTTGATTGCAGTGTGGTCTGAGAGACAGTTTGTTACAATTTCTGTTCTGTACATTTACTGAGGAGTGCTTTACTTCCAACTATGTGGTCAATTTTGGAATAAGTGCGATGTGGTGCTGAGAAGAATGTATATTCTGTTGATTTGGGGTGGAGAGTTCTATAGATGTCTATTAGGTCTGCTTGCTGCAGAGATGAGTTCAATTCCTGGATATCCTTGTTAACTTTCTGTCTCGTTGATCTGTCTAATGTTGACAGTGGAGTGTTGAAGTCTCCCATTATTATTGTATGGGAGTCTAAGTCTCTTTGTAAGTCTCTAAGGACTTGATTTATGAATCTGGGTGCTCCTGTATTGGGTGCATATATATTTAGGATAGTTAGCTCTTCCTGTTGAATTGATCCCTTTACCATTATGTAATGGCCTTCTTTGTCTCTTTTGATCTTTGATGGTTTAAAGTCTGTTTTATCAGAGACTAGTATTGCAACCCCTGCTTCTTTTGTTCTCCATTTGCTTGGTAAATCTTCCTCCATCCCTTTATTTTGAGCCTATGTATGTCTCTGCGTGTGAGATGGGTCTCCTGAATACAGCAGACTGATGGGTCTTGACTCTTTATCCAGTTTGCCGGTCTGTGTCTTTTAATTGGAGCATTTAGTCCATTTACATTTAAGGTTAATATTGTTACGTGTGAACTTGATCCTGCCATTATGATATTAACTGGTTATTTTGCTCGTTAGTTGATGCAGTTTCTTCCTAGCCTTGATGGTCTTTACATTTTGGCATGTTTTTGCAATGGCTGGTACTGGTTGTTCCTTTCCATGTTTAGTGCTTCCTTCAGGGTCTCTTGTAAGGCAGGCCTAGTGGTGACAAAATCTCTAAGCATTTGCTTATCTGTAAAGGATTTTATTTCTCCTTCACTTATGAAACTTAGTTTGGCTGGATATGAAATTCTGGATAGAAAATTCTTTTCTTTAACAATGTTGTATATTGGCCCCCACTCTCTTCTGGCTTGTAGAGTTTCTGCCGAGAGATCTGCTGTTAGTCTGATGGACTTCCTTTGTGGGTAACCCGACCTTTCTCTGTGGCTGCCCTTAAGATTTTTTTCTTCATTTCAACTTTGGTGAATCTGGCAATTATGTGTCTTGGAGTTGCTCTTCTCGAGGAGTATCTTTGTGGTGTTCTCTGTATTTCCTGGATTTGAATGTTGGCCTGCCCTACTAGGTTGGGGAAGTTCTCCTGGATGATATACTGAAGAGTGTTTTCCAACTTGGTTCCATTTTCCCCCTCACTTTCAGGCACCCCAAACAGACGTAGATTTGGTCTTTTTACATAATCCCATATTCTTGCAGGCTTTGTTCATTTCTATTTCTTCTTTTTTCTTTTGATTCCTCTTCTCGCTTCATTTCGTTCATTTGATACTTAATCGCTGATACTCTTTTCCAGTTGATCGAGTCGGTTACTGAAGCTTGTGCATTTGTCACGTATTTCTCGTGTCATGGTTTTCATCTGTTTCATTTCGTTTATGACCTTCTCTGCATTAATTTTTCTAGCCATCAATACTTCCACTTTTTTTTCAAGACTTTTAGTTTCTCTGTGCTGGGTATGTAATTCCTCCTTTAGCTCTGAGAAATTTGATGGACTGAAGCCTTCTTCTCTCATGTCGTCAAAGTCATTCTCCGTCCAGCTTTGATCCGTTGCTGGCGATGAGCTGCGCTCCTTTGCCGGACGAGATGCGCTCTTATTTTTTGAAATTCCAGCTTTTCTGCCCTGCTCTTTCCCCATCTTTGTGGCTTTATCTGCCTGTGGTTTTTAACGGAAGATATTTCCTTTTTCACCATAGCCCTCTATGGGCTTCCAAATATCACTTTGCAAATTTCACAAGAACAGTCTTAGTGAACGGCTTCATGACGGGAAAGCTGTAACTCTGTGAGATGAATTAACAGAACACAAAGCGGTTTCTCAGAAATCTTGTTTCCAGTTTTTAACGAAAGATATTTCCTTTTTCACCATAGCCCCCATGGGCTTCGAAATATCACTTTTCAAATTCCACAAGAACAGTCTTAGAGAAGGCTTCTTGAGGAGAAAGGTGTAACACTGTGAGATGAATTACCAGAACACAAAGCAGTTTCTCAGAAAGCTTCTTTTCGGTTTTTATCTTAGGATATTTCCATTTCCACCATAGCCCTCTATGGGCTTCCAAATATCACTTTGCAAATTCCACAAGAACAGTCTTAACGAAAGGCATCTTGAGGGGAAAGCTGTAAATCTGTGAGATGAATTAACAGAACACAAAGCAGTTTCTAAAAAACATTCTTTCCAGTTTTTAACGGAAGATATTTCCTTTTTCATCATAGCCCTCTATGGGCTACCAAATATCACCTTGAAATTTCCACAGGAACAATCTTAGTGAACGGCTACTTGAGGGGAAAGCTATAACTCTGTGAGATGAATTAAGAGAAAATAAAGCAGTTTCTCAGAAAGCTTCTTGTCAGTTTTTATTTTAGAATATTTCCTTTTTGCCATAACCCTCTAGGGGCTTCTAAAATAACTTTGCAAATTCCACAAGAACAGTCTTCGCGAAAGTCTTCTTGAGGAGAAAGCTGTAACTCTGTGAGATGAATTAACAGGACACAAAGCACTTTCTCAGAAAGCTTCTATCCAGTTTATAACGGAAAACATTTCCTTATTCACCATAGCACTCTATGGCCTTCTACATACCACTTTCGAAATGACACAAGAACAGTCCTAGTGAAAGACTACTTGAGGGGAAAGCTGTAACACTGTGAGATGAATTAACAGAACACAAAGCAGTTTCTCAGAAAGCTTCTATCCAGTTTTTATCTCAGGCTATTTCCCTTTTCACCATAGACCTCTGTGGGCTTCTAAATATCACTTTCCAAATTCCACAAGAACAGCCTTAGGGAAACGCTTCTTAAGGGGAAAGCTGTAACTCTGTGAGATGAATTAGTGGAACACAAAGCATTTTCTCAGAAAGCTTCTATCCAGTTTTTAACTGAAGATATTTGCTTTTTCCCCATAGCCCTCTATGAACTTCCAAATATCACTTTGCAAACTCCATAAGAACAGTCTTAGTGATCGACTTCTTGAGGGGAAAGGTATAACTCCGTGAGATGAGTTAAGAGAACACAATGCAGTTTCTCAGAAAGTTTCTTTTCGGTTTTTATCGTAAGGTATTTCCTTTTTCAACATAGCCCTCTATGTTCTACCAAATATCACTTTGCAAATTCCACAAGAACATTCTTAATGAATGGCTTCTGGAGGGGAAAGCTGTAACTCTGTGAGGTGAAATAACAGAACACAAAGAAGTTTCCCAGAAAGCTTCTTTCCGATTTTTAATGGAAGTTATTATCTTTTTCTCCAAAGCTCTCTACGGGTTTCAAAATGTCACTTTGCAAATTCCAGAAGAACAGTCTTACGGAAAGTCTTCTTGAGGGGAAAGCTGTAACTCTCTGAGATGAATTAACAAAATACAAAGCAGTTTCTCAGAAACCTTCTTTCCAGTTTTTAACAGAAGATATTTCCTTTTTCTCCATAGCCCTCTAAGGTTTCTAAATATCACTTTCCAAATTCCACAAGAACAGTCTGAGAGAAAGTATTCTTGAAGGTAAAGCTGTAACTCTGTGAGATAAATTGATAGTACACAAAGCAGTTTCTCAGAAGCTTCTTTCCAGTTTTTAACTGAAGATATTTCATTTTTTACCATGGCTCTCTATGAGCTTCCAAATATCACTTTGCAAATTCCACAAGAACAGTCTAAGCGAAAGGCTTCTTGAGGAGAAAGCTGTAACTCTGTGAGATGAATTAACAGGACACAAAGGACTTTCTCAGAAAGCTTCTTTCCAGTTTATAACGGAAGACATTTCCTTATTCACCGTAGCCCTCTATGGCCTTCTAAATACCACTTTCCAAATGACACAAGAACAGTCCTAGCGAAAGACTTATTGAGGGGAAAGCTGTAACTCTGTGAGATGAATTAACAGAACACAAAGCAGTTTCTCAGAAAGCTTCTTTCCAGTTTTCAACTGAAGATATTTCCTTTTTAACCATAGCCCTCTTTGGGCTTCTAAATATCTCTTTGCAAATTCCTCAAGAACAGACATAGTAAAGTTCTCCTTGAGGGGAAAGCTGTAACTCTGTGAGATGAATTAACAGAACACAAAGCAGTTTCTCAGAAAGCTTCCTTCCAGTTTTTAACGGAAGATATTTCCTTTCTCACCAAAGCCCTCTATGGGCTTCCAAATATCACTTTGCAAATTCTACAAGAACAGTCTTAGCGAAAGGCTTCTTGAGGAAAAAGCTGTACGTATGTGAAATGAATTTACAGAACACAATGCAGTTTCCCAGAAAGCTTCTTTCCACTTTTTAATGGAAGATATTTCCTTTTTCACCATAGACCTCTATGGGCTTCCCAATATCACTTTGCAAATTCCACAAGAACAGTCTTAGCGAAAGGCTTCTTGAAAGGAAAGCTGTAACTCTGTGAGCTGAATTAACAGAACACAAAGCAGTTCCTCAGAAAGCTTCTTTAGAGTGTTTAACTGAAGATATTTCCTTTTTCACCATAGCCCTCTATTGGCTTCAAAATATCACTTTGCAATTCCACAAGAATTGTCTTAGCGAAAGGCTTCTTGAGGGGAAAGCTCTAACTCTGTGAGATGAATTAACAGAACACAAAGCAGTTTCTCAGAAAGCTTCTTTCCAGTTTTTAACGGAAGATATTTCCTTTCTCAGCAAAGCCCTCTATGGGCTTCCAAATATCACTTTCCAAATTCCGCAAGAACTGTCTTAGCGAAAGGCTTCTTGAGGTAAAAGCTGTAAGTCTGTGAAATGAATTGACAGAACACAAAGCAGTTTCTCAGAAAGATTCTTTCCAGTTTTTAACTGAAGATATTTCATTTTTCACCATAGCCCTCCTTGGGCTTCCAAATATCACTTTGCAAATTCCACAAAAACAGTCTTAGCGAAAGACTTCTCAAGGGGAAAGCTGTAACTCTGTGAGATGAATTAACAGAACACAAAGTAGTTTCTCAGAAAGCTGCTTTCCAGTTTTTAACTGAAGTTATTTCCTTTTTCACCGTAGCCCTCTACGCTCTTCCAAATATCACTTTGCAAATTCCACAAGAACAGTCTTAGCGAAAGGCTTCTTGACGGGAAAGCTGTAACTCTGTGAGATGAATTAAGAGAACACAAAGCAGTTTTTCAGAAACTTATTTTCAGTTTTTATCTTAGGTTATTTCCTTTTTCACCGTAGACCTCTGTAGGCTCCTAAATATCACTTCCCAAATTCGACAAGAACTGTCTTAGGGAAAGGCTTCGTGAGGGGAAAGCTGTAACTTTGTGAGATGAATTAACAGAACACAACGCAGTGTCTCAGAAAGCTTCTTTCCCGTTTTAAACCGAAGATATTTCCTTTTCACCATAGCTCTCTATGGCCTTCGAAATGTCACTTTCCAAATTCCACAAGAACAGTCATAGCGAAAGGCTTCCTCAGGGGAAACCTGTAACTCTGTGGGAGGAATTCACAGATCAGAAAGCTGTTTCTCAGAAAGCTTCTTTCTCACTTTTATAGCGGATATTTCCATTGGCCCTATAGTCTTCAAAGGGAACCGAATTATCCCTTCTCAGATTCCACAGAAATAATGTTAGCAAACAGCTCTATGACATATAGCTCTCACTCAGTGAGTGGAAGTCACATATCACAAAGCAGTTTCTCAGAAAGGTTCTTTGCAGTTTTTATCTTAGGATATTTCCTTTTTCACCACAGCCCTCTATGGGCTTACAAATACCACTCTGTAAATTCCACAAGAACAGTCTTACCGAAAGGCTTCTTAAGGGGAAAACTGTAACTCTGTGAGGTGAATTAACAGAACACAAAGCAGTTTCTCAGAAAACTTCTTTTCAGCTTTTATCTTAGGATATTTCCTTTTTCACCATAGCCCTATAAGGGCTTACAAATATCACTATGAATACTACACAAGAAGAGTCTTAGCAAAAGTCTTTTTGAGGGTAAAGCTGTAACTCTTTGAGATGAATTAACAGAACACAAAGCAGTTTCTTAGAAAGCTTCTTTCCATTTTTTAACTGAAGACATTTCCCTTTTCACCACAGCTGTCTATGGGCTTCGAAATATCACTTTGCAAATTCAAAAAGAACAGTCCTAGCGAAAGGCTTCTTGAGTGGAATGCTGTAATTCTGTGAGATGAAATAACAGATCTCAGAGAAGTTTCTCAGAAAGCTTCTTTCTCACTTTTAGCGGCAGATATTTCCTTTGGCCCTATAGTCTTCAAAGGGATCCAAAATAACAGTTCTCCGATTCCATAGAAATAAGGCTATCAAACAGCTCTAGGAAATACAGCTGTAACTCAGTGAGTGGAAGTCACATAATACTAAACCGTTTCTCAGAAAGCCTCTTTCAGTTTTTAACTGAAGCTATATCCTTTTTCACCGTAGCCCTCTATGGGCTTCAAAATATCACTTTGAAAATACAGCAAGAACAGTCTTAGCGAAAGGCTTCTAGAGGGGAAAGCTGTATCTCTGTTAGGTGAATTAACAGAACACAAAGCAGTTTCTCAGGAATGTTCTTTACAGTTTTTATCTGAAGATATTTCCTTTTCTCCATAGCGCTCTATGGGCTTCCAAATATCACATTTCAAATTCCACAAGAACAGTCTTAGTGAAAGACTTCTTGAGTGGAAAGCTGTAAGTCTGTGAGATGAATTAAAAGAACACAAAGTAATTTCTCAGAAAGCTTCTTTCCAGTTTTTATCTGAGGATATTTCGTTTTCACCATAGCCGTCTATTGGCTTCCAAATATCATTTTTCAAATTGCACAAGAATAATGTTAATGAAAGGCTTCTTGAGGGGAAAGCTGTAACTCTGTGAAATGAATTCGCAGATCACAAAGAAGTTTCTCAGAAAGCTTCTTTCCAACTTTTAGCGGTGGATATTTCCTTTGGCCCTTCAGTCTTCAAAGGGATTCAAAATAACAGTTCTCAGATTCCACAGAAATACGGCTGCCAAACAGCTCTATGAAATACAGCTGTAACTCAGTGAGTGGAAGTCATATATCACAAAGCAGTTTCTCAGAAAGCTTCTTTTCAGTTTTTAACTGAAGATATATCCTTTTTCACTATAGGTCACTATGAGCTTCCAAATATCACTTTGCATATTCCACAAGAACTGTCTTAGCAAAAGGCTTCTTGAGGGTAAAGCTGTAACTCTGTGAGATGAATTAACAAAACACAAAGCAGTTTCTCAGAAAGGTTCTTTTCGGTTTTTATCTTAGGATATTTACGTTTTCACCATCGACTTCTATGGGCTTACAAATATCACTTTGCAAATTCCACAAGAACAGTCTTAGCGAAAGGCTTCTAGAGGGGAAGCTGAAACTCTGTGAGGTGAATTAACAGAATACAAAGCAGTTTGTTCGAAAGCTTCTTTCCAGTTTTGATCCGAGGACATTTCCTTTTACACCATAGCCCTATCACGGCTTCCAAATATCACTTTGCAAATTCCACAAGATCCATCTTAGCGAAAGACTTCTGGAGGGGAAAGCTGTAACTCTGCGAGATGAATTAACAGAAAACAAAGCAGTTTCTCAGAAAGATTCTTTCCAGTTTTTAATTGAAGATATTTCCTTTTTCACCATATCCCTCCATGGGCTTCCAAATATCACATTGCAAATTCCACAAGAACAGTCTTAGCGAAATGCTTCTTGAGGGGAAAGCTGTAACTCTGTGAGATGAATTAACAGAACACAAAGCAGTTTCTCAGAAAACTACTTTCCAGTTTTTATGTGAGGAAATTTCCTTTTTAATGGTACCCCTCTAAGGGCTTCCAAATATCACTTTGTAAACTCCACAAGAACAGTCTTAGAGAAAGGATTCTTGATAGGAAAGCTGTAACTCTGTGTATGAATTAACAGAACACAAAGCAGTTTCTCAGAAAGCTTCTCTCCAGTTTTTAACTGAAGATATTTCCTTTTTCACCACAGCGCTCTATGGGCTTCCAAATATCTCTTTGGAAATTCCAGAAGAAGAGTTTTAGTGAAGGGCTTCTTGAGGGTAGAGCTGTAATACTGTGAGATGAATTAACAGAACACAAAGCAGTTTCTCAGAAAGCTTCTTTCCAGTTTTTATGTGAGGAAATTTCCTTTTTAACCGTACCCCTCTATGGGCTTCCAAATATCACTTTGTAAACTCCACAAGAACAGTCTTAGCGAAAGGATTCTTGATAGGAAAGGTGTAACTCTGTGTATGAATTAACAGAACACAAAGAGGTTTCTCAGAAAGCTTCTCTCCAGTTTTTAACCGAAGATATTTCTATTTTCACCATAGCCCTCTATGAGCTTCCAATTATCATTTTGCAAATTTCACAACAACAGTATTAATGAACGGCTTCTTGAGGGGAAAACTATAACTCTGTGAGATGAATTAACGGTACGCAAAGCAGTTTCTCAAAAAGCTTCTTTTCAGTTTTTATCTTAGGATATTTCCTTTTTCACCATAGCCCTCTATTGTTTTCCAAATATCACTTTGCACATTCCACGATAACAGTCTTAGCGAAAGGCTTCTTGAGGGGAAACTGTAGCTCTGTGACATCAATTCACAGATCACAAAGAAGTTTCTCAGAAAGCTTCTTTCACACTTTTAGCGGCGGATATTTCCTTTGGACCTATAGTCTTCAAAGAGATCCGAAGTAACATTTCCCAGATTCCACAGAAATAAGGCTAGCCAACAGTTCTACGAAATACAGCTGTATCTCTGTGACAGGAAATCACATATCACAAAGCAGTTCCTCAGAAAGCTTCTTTTCACTTTTTAACTGAAGCTATATCCTTTTTCACCATAGCGATTTATGGACTTCCAAAGACCACTTTGCAAATTCTACAAGAACAGTCCTGGTGAAAGGCTTCTTGAGGGGAAAGCTGTAACTCTATGAGATGAACTAAGAGAACACAAAACCTTTTCTCAGAAAGCTTCTTTCTAGTTTTTAACTGAAGATATTTTCCTTTTCACCATAGCCCTCTATGGGCTTCCAAATATCAATTTGAAAATAACACAAGATCAGTCTTAGTGAACGGCTTTTTGTTCAGAAAGCTGTAACTCTCTGAGATGAATTAACAAAACACAAAGCAGTTTCTCAGAAAGCTTCTTTTCAGTTTTTATCTTACGATATTTCCTTTTTCACCATAGTTCTCTAAGCACTTCCAAATATCACTTTGAAAATTTCACAAGAACAGTCTTAGTGAACGACTTCTTGAGGGGAAAGCTGTAAGTCTGTGAGATGAATTCAGAGAACACAAAGCAGTTTCTCAGAAACGTTCTTTCCACTTTTTAACTGAAGATATTTCCTTTTTCCCCATAGCACTCTATGGGCTTCCAAATATCACTTTGCAAAATCCACGAGAAAAGTCTTAGTGAACGGTTTCTTGAGGGGAAAGCTATAGGTCTGTGAGATGAATTCAGAGAACACAAAGCAGTTTCTCAGAAATTTTCTTTTCAGTTTTTATCTTAGGATATTTTCTTTTTAACCATAGATATCTATGTTTTTCCAAATATCTTTTTCCAAATTCAACAAAAACAGCTTTAGTGAAAGTTTTCTTGAGGGGAAAGCCGTAATTCTATGAGATGAATTAACAGAACACAAAGCAATTTCTCAGAAAGCTTCTTTCCAGTTTTTATCTGAAGATATTTCCTTTACACCATGGGCCTCTCTGGGCTTCCAAATATCACTTTGCAAATTCCACATGAACAGTCTTAGCGAAAGGCTTCTTGAGGGGAAAGCTGTAATTCTATAAGATGAATTAACAGAACACAAAGTCGTTTCTCAGAAAGCTTCTTTTCAGTTCTTTCTTAGGAAATTTCTTTTTCACCACAGCCCTCTATGGGTTTCCAAATGTCACTTTGCAATTTCCAAAAGAACAGTCTTAGCGGAATGCTTCTTGAGAGGAAAGTTGTAACACTGTCAGATGAATTAACAGAACACAAAGCAGTTTCTCAGAAAACTTCTTTCCAGTTTATAACTGAAGATATTTCCTTTTTCGCCATAGCCCCCTATGGGTTTACAAATATCACTTTGAAAATTCCACAAGAACGGTCTTAGTGAATTGTTTCAGGAGGGCAAAGCTGTAACTGTGTGAGATGAGTTAACGGAACACAAAGCAGTTTCTCAAGAAGCTTCTTTCTAGTTTTCATCTGAGGACATTTCCTTTTTCACCATAGCCCTCTATGGGCTTCCAAATTTCACTTTGCAAATTCCACAAGAACAGTCTTAGCGAAAGACTTCTTGAGGGGAAAGCTGTAACTCTGTGAGATGAATTAACAGAAAACAAAGAGGTTTCTCAGAAAGCTTCTATATAGATTCTAACTTAAGATATTCCTTTTTTCACCATAACCCTATATGGGCTTCCAAATATGACTTTGCGAATTACACAAGAACAGTCTTAGCGAAAGGCTTCTTGAGGGTAAAGCTGTTAGTCTGTAATATGAATTAACAGAATACTAAGCAGTTTCTGAGAAAGCTTCTTTTCAGTTTTTATCTTAGGATATTTCCTCTCTCACCGTAGCCCTCTATAGGCTTCCAAATATCACTTTGCAAATTTCACAAGAACAGTCTTAGCAAAAGGCTTCTTGAGGGGAAAGCTGTAACTGTGTGAGATGAATTAACAGTACACAAAGCAGTTTCTCAGAAAGCTTCCTTCCAGATTTTAACTGAAGATAATTCGTTTTTCAGCATAGCCCTCTAGGGGCTTCTAAATATCACTTTGCAAATTCCACAAGAACAGACTTAGTGAAAGGATTCTTGAGGGAAAAGCTGTAACTCTGTGAGTTGAATTAACAGGACACAAAGCAGTTTCTCAGAAAGCTTCTTTCCAGTTTTTAACTGAAGATATTTTCTTTTTAACCATAGCCCTCTATGGGCTTCCAAATATCACTTTGCATATTCCACAAGAAAAGTCTTAGCGAAAGGCTTCTTGAGGGGAAAGCTGTAACTCTGTGAGATGAATTAACAGAAAACAAAGGTGTTTCTCAGAAAGTTTCTTGCCAGTTTTTAACTGAAGATATTTCCTTTTTCACCAAAGCCCTCTATGGGCTTCCAAATATCACTTTGCAAATTCCACAAGAACAGTCTTAGCGAAGGGCTTCTGGAGGAAAGTGCTGTAACTCTGTGAGATGAATTAAGAGAACGCAAAGCAGTTTCTCAGAAATCTTCTTTCCAGTTTTTAACGGAACATATTTTCTTTTTCACCATAGCCTTCTATGGGCTTCGAAATATCACTTTGCAATTTCCAGAAGAACAGTCTTTGCGGAGGGCTTCTGGAGGGGAAGTTTTTAACTCTGTGAGATGAATTAAGAGAACACAAAGCAGTTTCTCAGAAAGCTTCTTTCCACTTTTTAACGGAAGATATTTCCTTTTTCACCATAGCCCTCTATGGGTTTCCAAATATCACTTTGCAAATTTCACAAGAACAGTCTTAGTGAACTGCTTCTTGAGGAGAAAGCTGAAACTCTGTGAGATGAACTAACAGAACACAAAGTAGTTTCTCAAAGAGCTTCTTTTCGGTTTTTAGCGGAAGATATTTACTTTTTCACCATAGCCCTCTATGTGCTTCCAAATATCACTTTGCAAATTCCACAAGAACAGTCTTAACGAAGGGCTTCTGGAGGGGAACGTTGTAACTCTGTGAGATAAATTAACAAGACAGAAAGCAGTTTCTCAGAAAGCTTCTTTCCAGTTTTTAACTGAAGATATTTCCTTTTTCACCATAGTCCTCTAGGGGTTCCAAATATCACTTTGCAAATTCCACAAGAATAGTCTTAAGGAAAAGATTCTGGAGGGGAAAGCTGTAAATCTGTGAGATGAATTAACAGAACACAAAACAGTTTCACAGAAACCTTCCTTCCAGTTTTTAACTGAAGAAATTTCCTTTTTCACCATAGCGCTCTATGGGCTTCCAAATATGACTTTGCAAATCGCACAAGAACAGTCTTAGCGAAAGGCTTGTTGAGGGGAAAGCTGTAAATCTGTGAGATGAATTAACAGAACACAAGGCAGTTTCTCAGAAAGCTTCCCTTAAGTTTTTATCTCAGGTAATTTCCTTTTTCACCACAGCCCTCTATGGGCTTCCCAACATCACTTTTCAAATTACACAAGAACAGTCTTAGCGAAAGGCTTCTTGAGGGGAAAGCTGAAACCCTGTGAGTTGAATTAACAGAACACAAAGCAGTTTCTCCGAAGGCTTCTATTCAGTTTTTATCTTAGAATATTTCCTTTTTCACCATAGCCCTGTAAGGGCTTCCAAATATATCTTTGCAAATTCCACATGAAAAGTCTTAGTGAAAAGCTTCTTGAGGGGAAGCTGTAACTCTCTGAGATGAATTAATAGAACACAAAACAGTTTCTCAGAAAGCTTCTTTCCAGTTTTTAACGGAAGATATTTCATATTTCACCATAGCCCTCTATGGGCTTCCAAATATGACTTTGAATATCTCACAAAAACATTCTTAGCGAAGGCTTCTTGTGGGGAAAGCTGTAACTCGGTCAGATGTATAATTAACAGAACACACGGCAGTTTCTCAGAAAGCTTCTTTTCAGTTTTTAACTGAAGATATTCCCTTTTTTCATCATAGCCCTCTATGAGCTTCCAAATATCACTTTGCAAATACCACAGTAACAGTCTTAGCGAAAGGATTCTGGAAGGGAAAGCTGTAACTGTGTGAGATGAATTAACCGAACACAAAGCAGTTTCTGTGAAAGCTTCTTTTCAGTTTTTATGTTAGGCTATTTCCTTTTTCACCATAGCCCTGAATGGGCTTCGAAATGTCACTTTGCAAATTCCAAAACAACAGCCTTAGCCAAAGCTTTCTGGAGGGGAAAGCTGTAATTTTCTGAGATGAATTAACAGAACACAAAACAGTTTCTCAGAAAGATTCTTTCCAGTTTTTAACGGAAGATATTTCTTTTTTCACCATAGCCCTCTACGGGCTTCCAAATAACACTTTGGAAATGCCACAAGAACAGTCTTAGCAAAAGACTTCTTGAGGCGAAAGCTGTAACTCTGTGAGATAAATTAACAGAACACAAAGCAGTTTCTCAGAAAACTTCTTTCCAGTTTTTAACTGAAGATATTTCCGTTTTCACCATAGCCCTCAATGGGCTTCCAAATATCACTTTGCACATCCCACAAGAACAGTCTTAGCGAAAGTCTTCTTAAGGGGAATGCTCTAGCTCTTTGAGATGATTCAACAGGACACAAAGCAGTTTTTCAGAAAGCTTCTTTTCAGTTTCTATCTTAGGCCATTTCCTTTTTCACCATAGCCCTCTGTGGTTTTCCAAATATCACCTTGTAAATTCCACAAGAACAGTCTTAGCGAAAAACTTCTGGAGGGGAAAGCTCTAATTCGGTGAGATGTATTAACAGAAAACACCCCAGTTTCTCATAAAGCTTCTTTCCCCTTTTTAACGGGAGATATTTCCTTTTTCACCATAGCCCTCTATGGGTTACCAAATATGAATTTGCAAATTGCACAAGAAGAGTCTTAGTGAATGGCTTCTTGAGGGGAAAGCTAAAACTCTGTGAGATGAACTAACAGAACACAAAGAAGTTTCTCAGAAAGCTTCTTTTCTGTTTTTAACGGAAGATATTCCCTTTTTCAACATAGCCCTCTATGGGCTTCGAAATTTCTCTTTGCAAATTCCACAAGAACAGTCTTAGCCAAAGACTTCTGGAGGGGAAAGCTGTAAGTCAGTGAGATGAATTAACAGAACACAAAGCAGTTTCTCAGAAAGCTTCTTTCCAGTTTTTAAGGGAAGATATTTTATTTTTCACCATAGCCATCTATGGGCTTCCAAATATCACTTCGGAAATTCCACAAGAACAGTCTTAGTGAACGGCTTCTTAAGGGGAAAGCTGTAAATCGGTGAGATGAATAAACAGAACACAAAGGAGTTACTCATAAAGCTTCTTTCCAGTTTTTAACTAAAGATATTTCCTTTTTCACCATAGCCCTCTATGGGCTTCCAAAATCACTTTGCAAATTCCACAAGAACAGTCTTAGCGAAAGGCTTCTGGAGAGCAAAGCTGTAATTCTGTGAGATAAATTAACAGAACACAAAGCAGTTTCTCAGAAATCTTCTTTCCAGTTTTCATCTTAGTATATTTCCTTTTTCACCATAGCCCTCTATGGGCTTCCAAATATCACTATGCAAATCCCACAGGAACTGTCTTAGTGAAAGGCTTACTGTGGAGTGGCTTCTTGAGGGGAAAGCGGTAACACTGGGAGATTAACTAACAGAACACAAAGCAGTTTCTCAGAAAGTTTCTTCTCGGTGTTTATCTTAAGATATTTCCTTTTTCACCTTAGCCATCTCTGGGCTTCCAATTATCACTTTGCAAATTACACAAGAACAATCTTAGCAGAAGGTGTCTTCAGAGGAAAGCTCTAATTCTTTGAGATGAATTAACAGAACACACAGCAGTTTCTCAGAAAGCATCTTTTCAGTTTATAACTGAAGATATTTCCTTTTTCACTGTAGCCCTCTATGGGCTTCCAAATATCACTTTGCAAATACCACAACAGCAGCCTTAGCGAAAGGCTTCTTGAGGGTAAAGCTGTAATTCTGTGAGTTGAATTAACAGAAAACAAAGCAGCTTCTCAGAAAGGTTCTTTTCAGTTTTTATCTTAGGATATTTACTTTTTCACCATAGCCTTCTAAGGGCTTCCAAATGTCACTTGGCAAATTCCACAAGAACAGTCTTAGTGAACGGCTCCTTGAGCGGAAAGCTGTAACTCTGTGAGATGAACTAACAGAAGAGAAAGCAGTTTCTCAGAAAAGTTCTTTTCGGTTTTTATCTTAGGATATTTCCATTTTCATCATAGCCCTCTATGGGATTCCAAATATCACTTTGCAAATTCCACAACAACAGCCTTAGCGAAAGGCTTTCTGAGGGGAAAGCTACAACTCTTTGAGATGAATTAACAGAACACAAAGCAGTTTCTCAGAAATCTTCTTTCCAGTTTTTAAAGGAAGATATTTCCTTTTTCACTATAGCCATCTCGGGTTTCCAAATATCACTTTGCAAATTCCTAAAGAACAGTCTTAGCGAAGGGCTTCTGGAGGGGTAATCTGTAACTCCGTGAGATGAACTAACAGAACACAAAGTAGTTTCTCAGAAATCTTCTTTCCAGTTTTTAACGGAAGATATTCCCTTTTTCACCATAGCCCCCAAGGGCTTCTAAATATCACTTTGCGAATTCCACGAGAACAGTCATAGTGAAGGGCTTCCTGAGGGGAAAGTTTTAACTCTGTGAGATGAATTAACAGAACACATAGCAGCTTCTCAGAAAGCTTCTCTCCAGTTTTTAACGGAAGATATTTCCTTTTTCACCGTAGCCCTCTATGGGCTTCTAAATATCACTTTGAAAATTCCACAAGAACAGCCTTAGCGAAAGACTTCTTTAGGGGAAAGCTGTAACTCTGTGAGAAGAATTAGCAGAACACAAAGCAGTTTCTCAGAAAGCTTCTTTCCAGTTTTTAACTGAAGATATTTCCTTTTTCACCATAGCCCTGTATGGGCTTCCAAATATCACTTTGCAAATTCCACAAGAACAGTCTTAGCGAAAGGCTTCTGGAGGTGAAGCTGTAACCCTGTGAGATAAATTAACAGAACACAAAGCAGTTTCTGAGAAAGCTTCTTTTCAGTTTTTATCTTAGAATATTTCCTTTTTCACCATAGCCCTCTATGGGCTTCCAAATATCACTTTGTAAATCCCACAAGAACAGTCTTAGCGAAAGGCTTCTTGAGGGTAAAGCTGTAACTCGGTGAGATGTATTAACATAACACACGGCAGATTCTCAGAAAGCTTTTTTCTAGTTTTTAACGGAAGATATTTCCTTTTTCACCGTAGCCCTCTATGGTCTTCCAAATATCACTTTGAAAATTTCACAACAACAGCCTTAGCAAAAGGCTTCTTGAGGGGAAAGCTGTAACTCTGTGAGTTGAATTGACAGAACACAAAGCAGTTTCTCAGAAAGCTTATTTTCAATTTCTATCTTAGGATAATTCCTTTTTCAAAATAGCCTTCTATGGGCTTCCAAATATCACTTTGCAAATTCCACAAGAACAGTCTTAGCGAAAGGCTTCTGGAGGAGAAGCTGTAACTCTGTGAGATGAATTAACAGAACAAATAGCAATTTCTCAGAAATCTCCTTTCCAGTTTTTAACGGAAGTTATTTCCCTTTTCACCATAGCCCTCCATGGGCTTCCAAATATCACTTTGCAAATTCCACAAGAACAGTCTTAGCGAAAGGCTTCTGGAGGGGAAAGCTGTAACACTGTGAGATGAATTAACAGAACAAAAAGCAGTTTCTCACAAATTTTCTTTCCAGTATTTAACGGAAGATGTTTCGTTTTTCACCACAGTCCTCTATGGGCTTCCAAATATCACTTTGCAAATTCCACAAGAACAGTCTTAGCGAAAGGTTTCTTGAGGGGGAAGCTGTAACTCGGTGAGATGAATTAACAGAACACAAAGCAGTCTCTCAGAAAGCTTCTTTCCAGTATTTAACTGAAGATATTTCCTTTTTCACTATAGCCCTCTATGGGCTTCCAAATATCACTTTGGAAATCCCACAAGAACAGTCTTAGCTAAAGGCTTCTTGAGGGGAAAGCTGTAACTCTGTGAGATGAAATAACAGAGTACAAAATAGTTTTTCAGAAAGCTTCTTTTCAGTTTTTGTCTTGGGATATTTCCTTTTTCACCATAGCCCTCTACGGGATACTGAGTATCACTTTCCAATTTCCACAAAAACAGTCTTAGCGAAAGGCTTCTTGAGGGGAAAGCTGTAACTCTGTGAAATGAACTAACAGAATACAAAGCAGTTTCTCAGGAAGCTTCTTTCCAGTTTTTAACGGAAGATATCTCCTTTTACACCATAGCCCTTTAAGGGCTTCCAAATATCACTTTGCAAATTCCACAAGAACAGTCTTAGCGAAAGGCTTCTTGAGGGGAAAGCTGTAACTGTGTGAGTTGAATTAACAGAACACAAACCAGTTTCTCAGAAATATTCTTTCCAATTTTTAACGGAAGATATTTCCTTTTTTACCATAGCACTCTATGGGCTTCCAAATATCACTTTGCAAATTCCACAAGAACAGTCTTAGCGAAAGGCTTCTGTAGGGGAAAGCTCTAAGTCTGTGACATGAATTAACAGAGCACAAAGTAGTTTGTAAGAAAGATTGTTTTCAGTTTTTGTCTTAGGATATTTCTTTTTTCACCATAGCCCTCTATGGGCTTCTAAGTATCCCTTTCCAATTTCCACAAAAACTGTCTTAAGGAAAGACTTCTTGAGGGGAAAGGTGTAACTCTGTGAGTTGAATTAAGAGAACACAAAGGAGTTTTGCAGAATCCCTCTTTCCAGTTTTTAACGGAACATATTTCCTTTTTCACCAGAGTCCTTATGGGCTTCTAGATATCACTTTCTAAATTCCACAAGAACAGTCTTAGCAAAAGGCTTCTTGAGGGGAAAGCAGTAACTCTGTGAGATGTATTAACATAACACAAAGCATTTTCTCAGAAAGCTTCTTTTCAGTTTTTATCTTAGGATATTTCCTTTTTCACATTGACTTCTATGGGTTTCCAAATATCACTTTGCAAATTTCACAAGAACAGGCTAGGTGAAAGGCTTCCTTAGGGGAAAGCTGTAACTCTGTGACATGAATTAACAGAACAAAAAGCAGTTTCTCAGAAAACTTCTTTCCAGTTTTTAACGGAAGATATTTCCTTTTTCACGGTAGCCCTCGATGGGCTTCCAAATATCACTTTGCAAATTCCACAAGAAAAGGCTTGGCGAAAGGCTTATTGAGGGGAAAGCTGTAACTCTGTGAGATGAATTAACACAACACAAAGCCGTTTCTCAGAAAGCTTCTCTTCAGTTTTTATCTTAAGATATTTCCTTTTTCACCACAGCCCTCTTTGGGCTTCTAAACATCACTTTCCAAATTACACAAGAACTGTCTTGGGGAAAGGCTTCTTGAGAGGAAAGCTGTAACTCTGTGGGTTGAACTAACAGAAAACAAAGCAGTTTCTCTGAAAGCTTCTTTCCAGTTTTTAACGGAAGATATTTCCTTTTTCACCATGGCCCTCTATGGGCTTCCAAATATCACTTTGCATATTCCACAAGAACACTCTTAGCGAAAGATTTTTTAAGGGGAAACCTGTAAATCTGTGAGATGAATTAACAGAACACAAAGCATTTTCTCAGAAAGCTTCTCTCCAGTTTTTGTCTTGGGACATTTCTTTTTTCACCACAGCCCTCTATGCTCTTCTAAATATCACTTTCCAAATTCCACAAGATCAGTCTTAGGGAAAGGCTTCTTGAGGGGAAAGCTGTAACTCTGTGAGATGAATTAACAGAACACAACGCAGTTTCTCAGAAAGCTTCTTTCCTGTTTTAACGGAAAATATTTCGTTTTTCACCATAGCCCTCTATGGGCTTCCAAATAACACTTTGCAAATGCCACAAGAACAGTCTTAGCGAAAGGCCTCTTGAGGGGAAAGCTATAACTCTGTGAGATGAAATAACAGAACACAAAGCAGTTTCTCACAAAGCTTCTTTCCAGTTTTTAACGGAAGATATTTCCTTTTCACCGTAGCCCTCTATGGGCTTCCAAATATCATTTTGCAAATTCCACAAGAACAGTCTTACCGCAAGGCTTTTTGAGGGGAAAGCTGTAACTCTGTGAGATAAATAAACAGAACACAAAGCAGTTTCTCAGAAAGCTTCTTTCCAGTTTTTCACGGAGAATATTTCCTTTTTCACCATAGCCCTCTATGGCCTTCTAAATATCACTTTTCAAATTCCACAAGAACAGTCTTAGGGAAAGCTTCCTGAGGGGAAAGCTGTAACTCTCTGATATGAAATAACAGAACACAAATCTGTTTCTCAGAAATCATCTTTCCAGTTTTTAACGGAAGATATTTCCTTTTTCACCAAAGCCCTCTCTGGGCTTCCAAATATCTCTATTCAAATACCACAAGAACAGTCTTAGCTAAAGGCTTCTTGAGGGAAAAGCTGTAACTCCGTGCGATGAATTAACAGAACACAAAGCATTTTCGCAGAAAACTTCTTTCCAGTTTTTAACAGAAGATATTTCCTTTTTTACCAAAGCCGTCTTTGGCCTTCCAAATATCACTTTGCAAATTACACAAGAACAGTTTTAGCGAAATTTTTCTTGAGGGGAAAGCTGTAACTCTGTGAAACGAATTTACAGAACACAAAGCAGTTTCTCAGAAAGCTTCTTTCCAGTTTTTAACTGAAGATATTTCCTTTTTCACTATAGCCCTCTTTGGTTTTCCAAATACCACTTTGCAAATTCCACAAGAACACTCTTAACGAAAGGCTTCTTGAGGGGAAAGCTGTAACTCTGTGAGACGAATTAACAGAACACAAAGCAGTTTCTCACAAAGCTTCTTTCCAGTTTTTAACTGAAGATATTTCCTTTTTCACCATAGCCCTTTATGGGCTTCTAATATCACTGTGCAAATTCCACAAGAACAGCCTTAGCGAAAGGCTTCCTGAGGGGAAAGCTGTAAGTCTGTGAGATGAATTAACAGAACACAAAGTAGTTTCTCAGAAAGCTTCTTTTCAGTTTTTATCTTAGGATATTTTCTTTTTAACCATAGCCCTCTATGGGCTTCCAAATATCACTTTGCAAATTCCACAAGAAGAGACTTAGCGAAAGGCTTCTTGAAGGGAAAGCTGTAATCAGAAGGCTTCTTTCCAGTTTTTAATGGAAGATATTTCCTTTTTCACCATAGACCTCTATGGACTTCCATATATCACTTTTCAAAATCCACAAGAACTGTCTTAGCGAAAGCCTTTTTGAAGGTAAAACTGTAACTCTGTGAGATGAGTTAACAGAAAACAAAGTAGTTTCTCAGAAAGCTTCTTTCCAGTTTTTAATGGAAGATATTTCCTTTTTTACCAAAGCCCTCTATGGGCTTCTAAATATCACTTTGCAAATTCCACAAGAATAATGTTAGCGAAAGGCTTCATGAGCGGAAAGCTGTAACTCTGTGAAATGAATTAACAGAACACAAAGCAGTTTCTCAGAAAGCTTCTTTCCAGTTTTTAACTGAAGATATTTCCTTTTTCACCATAGCCTTCTTTGCTCTTCCAAATATCCCTTTGCAAATTCCACAAGAACAGTGTCAGCAAAAGGCTTCTTGAGGGGAAAGCTGTAACTCTTTGAGATGAATTAACAGGACACAAAGCAGTTTATCAGAAAGCTTCTTTCCAGTTTTTAACTTAAGATATTTCCTTTTTCACCCTAGGCATCTATGGGCTTCAAACTATCACTTTGCAAATTCCACAAGAACAATCTTAGCGAAACGCTTCTTGAGGGAAAAGCTGTAACTCTGTGAGATGAATTAACATAACACAAAGCAGTTTCTCAGAAAGCTTCTTTTCGGTTTTTATCTTAGGATATTTCCATTTTCAACATAACCCTCTCTGGGCATCCAAATATCACTTTGCAAATACCACAAGAGCAGTCTTAGTGAACTGATTCTTGAGGGGAAAGCTGTAACTCTGTGAGATGAATTAACAGAACACAAAGCAGTTTCTCAGAAAGCTTCTTTCCAGTGTTTAACGTAAGATATTTCCTTCTTCACCATAGCCCTCTATGGGCTTCCAAATATCACTTTGCAAATTACACAAGAACAGCCTTAGAGAAAGGTTTCTTGAGAGGAAAGCTGTAACTCGGTGAGATGTGTGAACAGAACTCACGGCAGTTTCTCAGAAAGCTTCTTTCCAGTATTTAACGGAAGATATTTCCTTTTTCACCATATCTCTGTATGGGTTTCCCAATATCAGTTTGAAAATTTCACAAGAATAGTCCTAGTGATCGGCTTCTTGAGGGGAAAGCTGTAACTTTGTGAGATGAATTAAGAGTACACAAAGCAATTTCTCAGAAATCTTCTATCCAATTTTTAACTGAAGATATTTCCTTTTTCACCATAGCCTTGTATGGGCTTCCAAATATCACTTTACATATTCCACAAGAACAGTCTTAGCGAAAGGCTTCTTGAGGGAAAAGCTGTAACTATGTGAGATATATTAACAGAACACAAAACTGATTCTCAGAAACCTTCTTTTCAGTTTCTGTCTTAGGATATTTCCTCTTTCACCATAGCCCTCTATGGGTTTATAAATATCACTTTGAATATTTCACAAGAATAGTCTTAGTGAACGACTTCTTGAGTGGAAAGCTGTAACTCTGTGATATGAAATAACAAAACAGAAAGAAGTTTCTCAGAAAGCTTCTATTCGGTTTTTAACGGAAGATATTTCCTTTTTCAACATGGCCCTCTAAGGGCTACCAAATTTCACTTTGTAAATTCCACAAGAACAGTCTTAGTGAAAGGCTTCTTGACGGAAAAGCTTTACCTCTGTGAGATGCATTAAGAGAACAAAAAGAAGTTTCTCAGAAAGCTTATTTCCAGTTTTTAACTGAAGATATTTCCTTTTTCACATAGCCCTCTATGGGCTTCCAAATATCACTTTGCAAATTCCACAAGAACAGTCTTAGCAAAATTTTTGTGCAGAGGAAAGCTGTAACTCTGTGTTATAAATTAACAGAACACAAAGCAGTTTCTCAGAAATCTTCTTTCCAGTTTTTAACGGAAGAAATTTCCTTTTTCACCTTAGAGCTATATGGGCTTCCAAACATGACTTTGCAGATTCCACAAGAACAGTCTTAGCGAAACGTTTCTTGAGGGGAAAGCTGTAACTCTGTGAGATGAATTAGCAGAACACAAAGCAGTCTCTCAGAAAGCTTCTATCCACTTTTTAACGGAAGATATTTCCTTTTTCACCGTAGTCATCTATTGACTACTAAATATCACTTTCCAAATTCCACATGAACATTCTTAGTGAAAGACTTCTTGAGGGGAAAGCTGTAACTCTGTGAGATGAATTAACAGAATAAAAAGCACTTTCTCAGAAAGCTTCTTTCCAGTTTTTAAGGGAAGATATTTCCTTTTTCACCATAGCCCTCTATGGACTTTCAAATATCACTTTGCTAATTCCTCAAAAACAGTCTTAACGAAAGGCTTCTTGAATGGAAAGTTGTAACTCTGTGAGATGAATTAACAGAACACAAAGCAGTTTATCAGAAATCTTCTTTCCAGTTTTTAACGGAAGATATTTCCTTTTTCACCGTGACCCTCTATGGGCTACTAAATATCACTTTTCAAATTCCACAAGAACAGTCTAAGCGAAAGGCTTCTTGATGCGAAATCTGGAACTCTGTGAGATGAAATAACAGAACACAAAGCAGTTTCTCAGAAAGCTTCTTTCCAGTTTTTACCTGAAGATATTTCCTTTTTCACCATAGCCCTCTTTGGGCTTCCAAATATCACTTTGCAAATTCCACAAGAACAGTCTTACCGAAAGACTTCTTGAGTGGAAAGCTGTAACTCTGTGAGAGGAATTAATAGAACACAAAGCAGTTTCTCAGAAAGCTTCTTTCCAGTTTTTAACGGAAGATGTTTCCTTTTTAACCGTAGCCCTCTATGAGCTTCCAAATATCACTTTGCAAATTCCACAAGAACAGCCTTAGTAAAAGGCTTCTTGAGGGGAAAGCTGTAACTCTGTGAGGTGAATTAATAGAACACAAAGCAGTATCTCAGAAATTTTCTTTCCAGTTTTTAACGGAAGATATTTCCTTTTTCACATTAGCCCTCTATATGCTTCCAAATATCACTTTGCAAATTTCACAAGAGAGGCTTAAAAAAAGGCATCTTGAGGGGAAACCTGTAACTCTGTGAAATGAAATAATAGAACACAAAGCAGTTTCTCAGAAAGCTTCTTTCCAGTTTTCATCTTAGGATATTTCCTTTTTCACCATAGACATCTATGGGCTTCCAAATATCACTTTGCAAATTCCACAAGCACAGTCATACCTAAAGGCTTCTTGAGGGGAAAGCTGTAACTCTGTGAGATGAATTAACAGAGTACAAAATAGTTTTTCAGAAAGCTTCTTTTCAGTTTTTGTCTTAGGATATTTCCTTTTTCACCATAGCCCTCTACGGGATACTGAGTATCACTTTCCAATTTCCACAAAAACAGTCTTAGCGAAAGGCTTCTTGAGGGGAAAGCTGTAACTCTGTGAGATGAACTAACAGAATACAAAGCAGTTTCTCAGAAAGCTTCTTTCCAGTTTTTAACGGAAGATATCTCCTTTTACACCATAGCCCTTTAAGGGCTTCCAAATATCACTTTGCAAATTCCACAAGAACAGTCTTAGCGAAAGGCTTCTTGAGGGGAAAGCTGTAACTGTGTGAGATGAATTAACAGAACACAAACCAGTTTCTCAGAAATATTCTTTCCAATTTTTAACGGAAGATATTTCCTTTTTTACCATAGCACTCTATGGGCTTCCAAATATCACTTTGCAAATTCCACAAGAACAGTCTTAGCGAAAGGCTTCTGTAGGGGAAAGCTCTAAGTCTGTGACATGAATTAACAGAGCACAAAGTAGTTTGTAAGAAAGATTCTTTTCAGTTTTTGTCTTAGGATATTTCTTTTTTCACCATAGCCCTCTATGGGCTTCTAAGTATCCCTTTCCAATTTCCACAAAAACTGTCTTAAGGAAAGACTTCTTGAGGGGAAAGGTGTAACTCTGTGAGTTGAATTAAGAGAACACAAAGGAGTTTCGCAGAATGCCTCTTTCCAGTTTTTAACGGAACATATTTCCTTTTTCACCAGAGTCCTTATGGGCTTCTAGATATCACTTTCTAAATTCCACAAGAACAGTCTTAGCAAAAGGCTTCTTGAGGGGAAAGCAGTAACTCTGTGAGATGTATTAACAGAACACAAAGCATTTTCTCAGAAAGCTTCTTTTCAGTTTTTATCTTAGGATATTTCCTTTTTCACCATAGACCTCTATGGGCTTCAAAATATCACATTACAAATTCCACAAGAACAGGCTTAGCGAAAGGCTTCTTGAGGGGAAAGCTGTAACTCTGTGAGATGAATTAACAGAACACAAACAGTTTCTCAGAAAGCTTCTTTTCAGTTTTTATCTTAGGATATTTCCTTTTTCACATTGACGTCTGTGGGTTTCCAAATATCACTTTGCAAATTTCACAAGAACAGGCTAGGTGAAAGGCTTCCTTAGGGGAAAGCTGTAACTCTGTGACATGAATTAACAGAACAAAAAGCAGTTTCTCAGAAAACTTCTTTCCAGTTTTTAACGGAAGATATTTCCTTTTTCACGGTAGCCCTCGATGGGCTTCCAAATATCACTTTGCAAATTCCACAAGAAAAGGCTTGGCGAAAGGCTTATTGAGGGGAAAGCTGTAACTCTGTGAGATGAATTAACACAACACAAAGCCGTTTCTCAGAAAGCTTCTCTTCAGTTTTTATCTTAAGATATTTCCTTTTTCACCACAGCCCTCTTTGGGCTTCTAAACATCACTTTCCAAATTACACAAGAACTGTCTTGGGGAAAGGCTTCTTGAGAGGAAAGCTGTAACTCTGTGGGTTGAATTAACAGAAAACAAAGCAGTTTCTCACAAAGCTTCTTTCCAGTTTTTAACTGAAGATATTTCCTTTTTCACCATGGCCCTCTATGGGCTTCCAAATATCACTTTGCATATTCCACAAGAACACTCTTAGCGAAAGATTTTTTAAGGGGAAACCTGTAAATCTGTGAGATGAATTAACAGAACACAAGGCATTTTCTCAGAAAGCTTCTCTCCAGTTTTTGTCTTGGGACATTTCCTTTTTCACCACAGCCCTCTTTGCTCTTCTAAATATCACTTTCCAAATTCCACAAGAACAGTCTTAGGGAAAGGCTTCTTGAGGGGAAAGCTGTAAATCTGTGAGATGAATTAACAGGACACAAAGCAGTTTCTCAGAAAGCTTCTTTCCAGTTTTCATCTTAGGATATTTCCTTTTTCACCATAGACAACTTTGGGCTTCCAAATATCACTTTGCAAATTCCACAAGCACAGTCTTAGCTAAAGGCTTCTTGAGGGGAAAGCTGTAACTCTGTGAGATGAATTAACAGAGTACAAAATAGTTTTTCAGAAAGCTTCTTTTCAGTTTTTGTCTTAGGATATTTCCTTTTTCACCATAGCCCTCTACGGGATACTGAGTATCACTTTCCAATTTCCACAAAAACAGTCTTAGCGAAAGGCTTCTTGAGGGGAAATCTGTAACTCTGAGAGATGAACTAACAGAATACAAAGCAGTTTCTCAGAAAGCTTCTTTCCAGTTTTTAACGGAAGATATCTCCTTTTACACCATAGCCCTTTAAGGGCTTCCAAATATCACTTTGCATATTCCACAAGAACAGTCTTAGCGAAAGGCTTCTTGAGGGGAAAGCTGTAACTGTGTGAGATGAATTAACAGAACACAAACCAGTTTCTCAGAAATATTCTTTCCAATTTTTAACGGAAGATATTTCCTTTTTTACCATAGCACTCTATGGGCTTCCAAATATCACTTTGCAAATTCCACAAGAACAGTCTTAGCGAAAGGCTTCTGTAGGGGAAAGCTCTAAGTCTGTGACATGAATTAACAGAGCACAAAGTAGTTTGTAAGAAAGATTCTTTTCAGTTTTTGTCTTAGGATATTTCTTTTTTCACCATAGCCCTCTATGGGCTTCTAAGTATCCCTTTCCAATTTCCACAAAAACTGTCTTAAGGAAAGACTTCTTGAGGGGAAAGGTGTAACTCTGTGAGTTGAAATAAGAGAACACAAAGGAGTTTTGCAGAATGCCTCTTTCCAGTTTTTAATGGAACATATTTCCTTTTTCACCAGAGTCCTCTATGGGCTTCTAGATATCACTTTCTAAATTCCACAAGAACAGTCTTAGCAAAAGGCTTCTTGAGGGGAAAGCAGTAACTCTGTGAGATGTATTAACAGAACACAAAGCATTTTCTCAGAAAGCTTCTTTTCAGTTTTTATCTTAGGATATTTCCTTTTTCACCATAGCCCTCTATGGGTTTCCAAATATCACTTTGCAAATTCCAGAAGAAAAGTCTTAGCGAAAGGCTTCTTGAGTGTAAAGCTGTAACTGTGTGAGATGAATTAACAGAACACAAAGCAATTTCTCAGAAAGCTTCTTTCCAGTGTTTACCTGAAGATATTTCCTTTTTCACCATAGCCTTCTAGGGTTTCCACATATCACTTTGCAAATTCCACAAGAACAGTCTAAGCGAAAGGCTTCTTGAGGGGAAAGCTGTAACTCTGTGAGATGAATTAAAAGAACACAAAGCAATTTCTCAGAAAGCTTCTTTCCAGTGTTTACCTGAAGATATTTCCTTTTTCACCATAGCCTTCTAGGGTTTCCACATATCACTTTGCAAATTCCACTAGAACATTCTAAGCGAAAGGCTTCTTGAGGGGAAAGCTGTAACTCTGTGAGATGAATTAACAGAACACAAAGCAGTTTCTCTGAAAGCTTCTTTCCTGTTTTTAACTGAAGATATTTCCTTTTTCTGCATAGCCCCCTATGGGCTTCCAAATATCACTTTGCAAATTCCACAAGAACAGTCTAAGCGAAATGCTTCTTGAGGGGAAAGCTGTAACTCTCTGCGATGAATTAACAAAACAGAACACAGTTTCTCAGAATGCTTCTTTCAAGTTTTTACTGAAGACATTTCCTTTTTCACCACAGCCCTCTATGGGCTTCCAAATATCACTTTGCAAATTACACAGGAACCGTCTTAGCTGAAGGTTTCTTGAGGGGAAAGCGGTAACTCTGTGAGATGAATTCACGAAACACAAAGCAGTTTCTCAGAAAGCTTCTTTCCAGTTTTTAAGGGAAGATATTTCCTTTTTCACCGTAGCCCTCTAGGAGTTCCAAATATCACTTTGCAAATTCCACAAGAACAGTCTTATCGAAAGGCTTCTTGAGAAGCAATCTGTATCTCTGGACACGAATTAACAGAACACAAAGCACTTTCTCAGAAAGCTTCCTTCCAGTTTTTAACGGAAGATATTTACTTTTTTACCACAGCACTCTATGGGCTTCCAAATATCACTTTGCAAATTCCACAAGAACAGTCTTATCGAAAGGCTTCTTGAGGGGAAAGCTGTAACTCTGTGAGATGCATTAAGAGAACACAAAGCAGTTTCTCAGAAAGCTTCTTTGCAGATCTTATCTTAGGATATTTCCTTTTTCACCATAGCCCTATATGGCTTCCAATTATCACTTTGCAAATTCCACAAGAACTGTCTAAGCGAATGGCTTCTTTTGGGGAAAGCTGTAACTCTTTGAGATGAATGAACAGAACACAAAGAAGTTTCTCAGAAAGCTTCTTTCCAGTTTTAAACTGAAGATATTTCCTTTTTTACCATAGCCCTCTAAGGGCTTCCAAATATCACTTTGCAAATTCCACAAGAACAGTCTTAGCGAAAGGCTTCTTGAGGGGATAGCTGTAACTCTGTGAGATGAATTAACAGAACACGAAGCAGTTTCTCAAAAGCTTCTTTTCAGTTTTTATCTTAGGATATTTCCTTTTTCACCCTGGACATCTAAGGGCTTAAAAATAGCACTTTGCAAATTCCACAAGAACATTCTTAGCAAAAGTCTTCTTGAGGGGAAATCTGTAACTCTGTGAGATGAATTAACATTACACAAAGCAGTTTATCAGAAAGCTTCTTTCCAGTTTTTAATGGAAGATATTTCCTTTTTCACTATAGCCCTCTATGGGCTTCCAATATCACTTTGAAAATTCCACAAGATCAGTCTTAGCGAAAGGCTTCTTGAAGTGAAAGCTGTAAGCCTGTGAGATGAATTAACAGAACACAAAGCAGTTTCTCAGAAAGCTTCTTTGCAGTTTTTAACGGAAGACATTTCTTTTCACCATTGCCCTCTATGGGCTTTCAAATATCACTTTGTAAATTCCACAAGAACAGTCTTAGCGAAAGGCTCCTTGAGTGGAAAGCTGTATCTCTGAGATGAATTAACAGAACACATAGCAGTTTCTCAGAAACCTTCTTTACAGATTTTAACTGAAGATATTTCCTTTCTCACCATAGCCCGCTTTGGGCTTCCAAATATCACTTTGCAAATTCCACAAGAACAGTCTTAGTGAAATGTTTCTTGAGGGGAAAGCTGTAACTCTGTGACATGAATTAATGGAACACAAAGCAGTTTCTCAGAAAGATTCTTTCCAGTTTTTAACGGAAGATGTTAGCTTTTTCACCATAGACCTCTATGAACTTCCAAATATCACTTTGCAAATTCCACAAGAACAGTCTTAGCAAAAGGCTTCTGGAGAGGAAAGCTGTAACACTGTGTGATAAATTAACAGAACACAAAGCAGTTTCTCAGAAAACTTCTTTCCAGTTTTTAACGGAAGAAATTTCCTTTTTCACCTAAGAGCTATATGGGCTTCCAAACATGACTTTGCAGATTCCACAAGAACAGTCTTAGCGAAACGTTTCTTGAGGAGAAAGCTGTAACTCCGTGAGATGAATTAACAAAACACAAAGCAGTTTCTCAGAAAGCTTCTTTGCAGTTCTTATCTTAGGATATTTCCTTTTTCACCATAGCCCTCTAGGAGTTCCAAATATCACTTTGCAAATTCCACAAGAACAGTCTTATCGAAAGGCTTCTTGAGGAGAAAACTGTAACTCTGGACACGAATTAACAGAACACAAAGCACTTTCTCAGAAAGCTTCCTTCCAGTTTTTAACGGAAGATATTTCCTTTTTCACCATAGCACTCTATGGGCTTCCAAACATCACTTTGCAAATTCCACAAGAACAGTCTTATCGAAAGGCTTCTTGAGGGGAAAGCTGTAACTCTGTGAGATGAATTAACAGAACACAAAGCAGTTTCTCTGAAAGCTTCTTTCCTGTTTTTAACTGAAGATATTTCCTTTTTCTGCATAGCCCCCTATGGGCTTCCAAATATCACTTTGCAAATTCCACAAGAACAGTCTAAGCGAAATGCTTCTTGAGGGGAAAGCTGTAACTCTCTGAGATGAATTAACAAAACAGAACACAGTTTCTCAGAATGCTTCTTTCAAGTTTTTACTGAAGATATTTCCTTTTTCACCACAGCCCTCTATGGGCTTCCAAATATCACTTTGCAAATTACACAGGACCCGCCTTAGCTGAAGGTTTCTTGAGGGGAAAGCGGTAACTCTGTGAGATGAATTCACGAAACACAAAGCAGTTTCTCAGAAAGCTTCTTTCCAGTTTTTAAGGGAAGATATTTCCTTTTTCACCGTAGCCCTCTAGGAGTTCCAAATATCACTTTGCAAATTCCACAAGAACAGTCTTATCGAAAGGCTTCTTGAGAAGCAATCTGTATCTCTGGACACGAATTAACAGAACACAAAGCACTTTCTCAGAAAGCTTCCTTCCAGTTTTTAACGGAAGATATTTACTTTTTTACCACAGCACTCTATGGGCTTCCAAATATCACTTTGCAAATTCCACAAGAACAGTCTTATCGAAAGGCTTCTTGAGGGGAAAGCTGTAACTCTGTGAGATGCATTAAGAGAACACAAAGCAGTTTCTCAGAAAGCTTCTTTGCAGATCTTATCTTAGGATATTTCCTTTTTCACCATAGCCCTATATGGCTTCCAATTATGACTTTGCAAATTCCACAAGAACTGTCTAAGGGAATGGCTTCTTTTGGGGAAAGCTGTAACTCTTTGAGATGAATGAACAGAACACAAAGAAGTTTCTCAGAAAGCTTCTTTCCAGTTTTAAACTGAAGATATTTCCTTTTTTACCATAGCCCACTAAGGGCTTCCAAATATCACTTTGCAAATTCCACAAGAACAGTCTTAGCGAAAGGCTTCTTGAGGGGATAGCTGTAACTCTGTGAGATGAATTAACAGAACACGAAGCAGTTTCTCAAAAGCTTCTTTTCAGTTTTTATCTTAGGATATTTCCTTTTTCACCCTAGACATCTAAGGGCTTAAAAATAGCACTTTGCAAATTCCACAAGAACATTCTTAGCAAAAGTCTTCTTGAGGGGAAATCTGTAACTCTGTGAGATGAATTAACATTACACAAAGCAGTTTATCAGAAAGCTTCTTTCCAGTTTTTAATGGAAGATATTTCCTTTTTCACTATAGCCCTCTATGGGCTTCCAATATCACTTTGAAAATTCCACAAGATCAGTCTTAGCGAATGGCTTCTTGAAGTGAAAGCTGTAAGCCTGTGAGATGAATTAACAGAACACAAAGCAGTTTCTCAGAAAGCTTCTTTGCAGTTTTTAACGGAAGACATTTCCTTTTTCACCATAGCCCACTATGGGCTTCCAAATATCACTTTGCAAATTCCACAAAAAGAGTCATAGCGAAAGACTTCTTGAGTGGAAAGCTGTATCTGTGAGATGAATTAACACAACACATAGCAGTTTCTCAGAAACCTTCTTTCCAGGTTTTAACTGAAGATATTTCCTTTGTCACCATAGCCCGCTTTGGGCTTCCAAATATCACTTTGCAAATTCCACAAGAACAGTCTTAGCGAAAGGCTTCTTGAGGGGAAAGCTGTATCTCTGTGGGATGAATTAACAGAACACAAAGCAGTTTCTCAGAAATCTTCTTTTCAGTTTTTATCTTAGGATATTTCCTGTTTCACCGTAGACCTCTATGGGCTTCCAAATATCAGTTTCCAAATTCCACAAGAACATTCTTAGCGAAAGGCTTCTTGAGAGGAACACTGTAACTCTTTGAGATGAATTAACAGAACACAAAGCAGTTACTCAGAAAGCTTGTTTTCATTTTTTATCTTAGGATATTTCCTTTTTCACCATAGCCCTCTATGGGCTTCCAAATATCACTTTGCAAATTTCAAAAGAACAGTCTTATTGAACGGTTTCTTGAGAAGAAAGCTGTAACTGTGTGAGATGTATTAACAGAACACAAAGCAGTTTCTCAGAAAGCTTCTTTCCACTTTTTAAGGGAAGATATTTCATTTTCACCATAGCCCTTATGGGCTTCCAAGTATCACTTTGCGAATTCCACAAGAACAGTCTAAGCGAAATGCTTCTTGAGGGGAAAGCTGTAACTCTGTGAGATGAATTATCGCAACACAAAGCATTTTCTCAGAAAGCTTCTTTCCAGTTTTTAACAGAAGATATTTCCTTTTTCACCATAGCTCTCTCTGGGCTTCCAAATATCACTTTGCACATTCCACACGAACAGTCTTAGCGAAAGGCTTCTTGAGTGGAAAGTTGTAACTCTGTGAGATGAATTAACAGAACACAAAGTAGTTTCTCAGAAAGCTTCTTTACAGTTTTTAACAGAAGGTATTTCCTTTTTCACCATAGCACTCTATGGGCTTCCAAATATCACTTTGCAAATTTCACAAAAACAATCTTACTGAATTGGTTCTTGAAGGGAAAGCTGTAACACTGTGAGACGAATTAACAGAACACAAAGCAGTTTCTGAGAAAGCTTCTTTTCAGTTGTTATCTTAGGATATTTCCTTTTTCTCCGTAGCCCTCTATGGGCTTACAAATATGACTTTGCAAATTCCACAAGAATAGCCTTAGTGAAAGGCTTCTTGAGTGGAAAGCTGTAACTCTGTGGGAAGAATTAACAGAACACAAAGCAGTTTCTCAGAAAGCTTCTTTACAGTTTTTAACAGAAGATATTTCGTTTTTCGCCGTAGCCCTCTATGGACTTCCAAATATCCCTTTGCAAATTCCACAAGAACAGTCTTTGCGAAAGTCTTCTTGAGGGGAAAGCTGTAACTCTGTGAAATGAATTAACAGAACACAAAGCATTTTCTCAGAAAGCTTCTTACCAGTTTTTAATGGAAGATATTTCCTTTTTCACTTTAACCCTCTATGGGCTTCCAAATATCACTTTGCAAATTCCACAAGAACAGTCTTAGAGAAAGGCTTCTTGAAGGGCAAGCTGTAACTCTGTGAGATGAACTAAGAGCACACAAAGCAGTTTCTCAGAATGCTTCTTTCCAGTTTTTTACTGAAGATATTTCCTTTTTCACCATAACCCTCTATGGGCTTCCAAATATCACTTTGCAAATTCCACAAGAACAGTCTTAGCGAAAGGCTTCTTGAGGGGAAAGCAGTAACTGTGAGATGAATTAACCGAACACAAAGCAGTTTCTCAGAAAGCTTATTACCAGTTTTAAAGGGAAGATTTTCCTTTTTCACCATAATCCTCTAAGGGCTTCCAAATATCACTTTACAAATTCCACAAGAACAGTCTTAGTGAAAGGCTTCTTGAGAGGAACGCAGTAACTCTGTGAGATGAATTAACAGAACACAAAGCAATTTCTCAGAAAGCTTCATTCCAGTTTTTAACGGAAGATAATTCCTTTTTCAACATAGCCCTCTATGGTCTTCCAAATATCACTTTGAAAATTCCTCCAGAACACTCTTAGCGAAAGGCTTCTTGAGGGGAAAGCTGTAACTCTGTGAGACGAATTAACAAAACACAAAGCAGTTTCTCAGAAAGCTTCTTTCCAGTTTTTAACGGAAGATATTTCCTTTTTCACCATAGCCCTCTATGGGCTTCCAATATCACTTTGGAAAATCCACAGGAAGAATCTTAGAGAATGGCTTCTTGCTGGGAAAGCAGTAACTCTGTGAGATGAATTAACAGAATACAGAGCAGATTCTCAGAAAGCTTCTTTCCAGTTTTTAACGGAATATATTTCCTTTTTCATCATAGCCCTCTATGGGCTTCCAAATATCACTTTGCAAATTCTACAAGAAGAGACTTCGCGAAAGGCTTCTTAAGGGGAAAAGTGTAACTCTGTGAGATGAATTAACAGAACACTAAGTAGTTTCTCAGAATGCTTCTTTTCAGTTTTTGTCTTAGGATATTTCCTTTTTCAACTTAGCAACCTATGGGCTTGAAAATATCACTATGAAAATTCCTCAAGAACAGACTTAGCGAAAGGCTTCTTAAGGTAAAAGCAGTGACTCTGTGAGATGAATTAACAGAACACAAAGCAGTTTCTCAGAAAGCTTTTTTCCAGTTTTTAACGGAAGATATTTCCTTTTTCACCGTAGACCTCTATGGGCTTCCAAATATCACTTTGCCAATTACACAAGAAGAGTCTTAGCGAAAGGTTTCTTGAAGGGAAAGCTGTATCTCGGTGAGATGAAGTAACAGAACACAAAGCAGTTTCTCATAAAGCTTCTTTCCAGTTTTTAACGGAAGATATTTCCTTTTCCACCGTAGACCTCTATGGGCTCCCGAATATCACTATGCAAATTTCACAAGAACAGTCTTAGCGAAAGGCTTCTTGAGGGGAATGCTGTAACTCTGTGAGATGAATTAACAGAAAACAAAGGAGTTTCTCAGAAAGCTTCTTTCCAGTTTTTAACGGAAGTTATTTCCTTTTTCACCATAGTCTCTATGGGCTTCCAAATAACACTGCGCAAATTCCACAAAAATAGATTTAGCGAAAGGCTTTTTGAAGGGAAGCTGTAACTCTGTGAGATGAATTAACAGAACTCAAAGCAGTTTCTCACAAAGCTTCTATACAGTTTTTAACGGAAGATATTTCCTTTTACACCTTAACCCTCTATGGGCTTCCAAATATCACTTTGCAAATTCCACAAGAACAGTCTTAGCGAAAGGCTTCTTGAGGTGAAAGCTGTAACTCTGTGAGATGAACTAAGAGAACACAAAGGAGTTTCTCAGAAAGCTTCTTACCAGTTTTTAACAGAAGATATTTCCTTTTTCACCTTAACTCTCTATGGGCTTCCAAATATCACTTTGCAAATTCAACAAGAACAGTCTTAGTGAAAGGCTTCCTGAGGGGAAAGCAGTAACATTCAGATGAATTAAGAGAACACAAAGCAGTTTCTCAGATAGCTTATTTCCAGTTTTTAACGGAAGCTATATATTTTTTCACCATAGCCCTCCATGGCCTTCCAAATATCACTTTGTAAATTCCACAAGAACAATCTCAGCGAAAGGCTTCTTGAGGGGAAAACTGTAACTCTGTGAGATGAATTGACAGAACACAAAGCAGTTTCTCAGAAACCTTCTTTTCAGTTTTTATCTTAGGATATTTCTTTTCCACCATAGAGCTCTAGGGCTTCCAAATATCACTTTGCAAATTCCACAAAAACAGTCCTAGCGAAAGGGTGTTGGAGGGGAAAGCTGTAAATCTGTGAGATGAATTAACAGAACACAAAGCAGTTTCTCAGAAAGCTTCTATCCAGTTTTTAATGGAAGATATGTCCTTTTTCACCATAGCCCTCTACGGGCTTACAAATATCACTTTACAAATTCCACAAGAACAGTCTTAGCCAAAGACTTCATGAGGGGAAAGCTGTAATTCTGTGAGATGAATTAGCAGAACAGAAAGCAATCTCTCAGAAAGCTCTATCCACTTTTTAACGGAACATATTTCCTTTTTCACCGTAGCCCTCTATTGGCTACTAAATATCACTTTCCAAATTCCACATGGACAGTCTTAGCGAAAGACTTCTTGAGGGGAAAGCTGTAACTCTGTGAGATGAATTAACAGAACACAAAGCAGTTTCTCAGAATGCTTCTTTCCAGTTTTTAACGGAAGATATTCCCTTTTTCATCATCGCCCTCTAGGTGTTCTACATATCACATTCCAAATTCCACATGAACAGTCTTAGCCAAAGGCTTCTTGAGGGGAAAGCTGTAACTCTGTGAGATCAATAAAGAGAACACAAAGCAGTTTCTCAGAATGCTTCTTTCCACTTTTTAACTCAACATATTTCCTTTTTCACCATAGCCCTCTATGGACTTCCAAATATCACTTTGCTAATTCCTCAGGAACAGTCTTAACCAAAGGCTTCTTGTGTGGAAAGCTGTAACTGTGTGAGATGAATTAACCGAACAAAACGCTGTTTCTCTGAGAGCTACTTTCCAGTTTTTAACTGAAGATATTTCCTTTTTCACCATAGCCCTCTGTGGGCTTCCAAATATCACTTTGGAAATTCCACAGGAACAGTCTTAGGGAAAGGCTTCTTGAGGGGAAAGCTGTAACTGTGTGAGATGAATGAACAGAACACAAAGCAGTTTCTCACAAAGCTTCTTTCCAGTTTTTAACGGAAGGTATTTCCTTTTTCACCATAGCCATCTATGGGTTTCGAAATATCACTTTGCACATTCCACAAGAATAGACTTAGCGAAAGGCTTCTAGAGGGGAAAGCTCTAACTCTGTGAGATGAATTAACAGAACACAAATCAGTTTATCAGAAAGCTTCTTTCCAGTTTTTAACTGAAGATATTTCCTTTTTCACCATAGCCCTCTATGGGTTTCCAAATATCACTTTGCAAATTCCAGAAGAAAGACCTTAGCGAAAGGCTTCTTGAGTGGAAAGCTGTAACTCTGTGAGATGAATTAACAGAACACAAAGCAATTTCTCAGAAAGTTTCTTTCCAGTTTTTACCTGAAGATATTTCCTTTTTCACCATAGACCTCTAGGGGTTCCACATATCACTTTGAAAATCCCACAAGAACAGTCTTAGCGAAAGGCTTATTGAGGGTAAAGCTGTAACTCGGTGAGATGTATTAACATAACACACGGCAGATTCTCAGAAAGCTTTTTTCTAGTTTTTAACGGAAGATATTTCCTTTTTCACCATAGCCCTCTATGGGCTTCCAAATATCACTTTGAAAATTTCACAACAACAGCCTTAGCAAAAGGCTTCTTGAGGGGAAAGCTGTAACTCTGTGAGTTGAATTGACAGAACACAAAGCAGTTTCTCAGAAAGCTTATTTTCAGTTTCTATCTTAGGATAATTCCTTTTTCAAAATAGCCTTCTAAGGGCTTCCAAATATCACTTTGCAAATTCCACAAGAACAGTCTTAGCGAAAGGCTTCTGGAGGAGAAGCTGTAACTCTGTGAGATGAATTAACAGAACAAATAGCAATTTCTCAGAAATCTTCTTTCCAGTTTTTAACGGAAGATATTTCCTTTTTCACCATAGCCCTCTATGGACTTCCAAATATCACTTTGCATATCCCACAACAACAGTCCTAGCGAAAGTCTTCTTGAGGGGAAAGCTGTAACTCGGTGAGGTGCATTAAGAGAACTCATGGCAGTTTCTCAGAAAGCTTATTTCCAGTTTTTAAGGGAATATATTTCCTTTTTCACCATAGCCTTCTAAGGGATTACAAATATCAGTTTGCAAATTTCACAAGAACAGTCTTAGTGAAGGGCTTCTTGAGGGGAAAGCTGTAACACTGTGAGATGAACTAACACAACACAAAGCAGTTTCTCAGACAGCTTCTTTTCCGTTTTTATCTTAGGGTATTTCCATTTTCAAAATAGCCCTCTATGGGCTTCCAAGTATCACTTTGCAAATTACACAAGAACAGTTTTATATAAAGGCTTCTTGAGGGGAGAGCTGTAACTCGATGAGATGTATTAACAGAACACACGGCAGTTTCTTAAAAAGCTTCTTTCCAGTTTTTAACGGAAGTTATTTCCCTTTTCACCTTAGCCCTCTATGGGTTTCCAAATATAACTTTGCAAATTCCCCAAGAACAGTCTTAGCGAAAGGCTTCTTGAGGGGAAAGCTGTAACTCTGTGAGACGAATTAACAGAACACAAAGCAGTTTCTCACAAAGCTTCTTTTCAGTTTTTATCTTACGATGTTTCCTTTTTCAACATAGCCCTCTATGGCCACCAAATATCACTTTGCAAATTCCACAAGAACAGTCTTAGTGAACGATTTCTTGATGGGAAAGCTCTAACTCTGTGAGATAAACTAACACAACACAAAGCAGTTTCTCAGACAGCTTCTTTTCAGTTTTTATCTTAGGATATTTCCATTTTCACCATAGCCTTCTATGGGCTTCCAAATATCACTTCACAAATTGCACAAGAACAGTCTTAGTGAACGACTTCTTGAGGGGAAAGCTGTAACTCTGTGAGATAAACTAACACAACACAAAGCAGTGTCTCAGAAAGCTTCTTTCCAGTTTTTAACGGAGGATATTTCCTATTATTACATAGCCCTCTGGGGGATTCCAAATATCACTTTGCAAATTTCACAAGAACAGTGTAAGCGAAAGATTTCCTGAGAGGAAAGTTGTAACTCTGTGAGATGAATTAACAGAACACAAAGCAGCTTTTCAAAAAGCTTCTTTTCAGTTTTTAACGGAAGATATTTCCTTTTTCAACATATCCCTCTATGGGCTTCCAAATATCGCTTTGCAAATTCCACAAGAACAGTCTTAGCGAAAGGCTTTTAGAGGGAAATTTTGTAACTATGTGAGATGAGTTCACGGAACACAAAGCAGTTTCTCAGAAAGTTTCTTTTCAGTTTTTATCTTACGATATTTCCTTTTTCACCATAGCCCTCTATGGGCTTCCAAATCTCACTTTGCAAATTCCACAAGAACAGTCTTAGCGAAAGAATTAATGAGGGGAAAGCTGTAACTCTGTGAGGTGAATTAACAGAACAAAAAGGAGTTTCTCAGAAAGATTCTTTCCGCTTTTTAACTGAAGATATTTCCTTTTTACCATAGCGCTCTATGGGCTTCCAAATATCACTTTGCAAATCCCACAAGAACAGTCTTATCGAAAGGATTCTTGAGGGGAAAGCTGTCACTAGTTGAGGTCTATTATCAGAACACATGGCAGTTTCTCAGAAAGCTTCTTTCCAGTTTTTAACTGAAGATATTTCCTTTTTCACCATAGTCCTCTATGGGCTTCCAAATATCACTTTGCAAATTCGACAACAACAGCCTTAGCGAAAGGCTTTTAGAGGGAAATATTGTATCTCTGTGAGATGAATTAACAGAACACAAAGCAGCTTCTCAGAAAGCTTCTTTCCAGTTTTTAATGGAAAATAATTCCTTTTTCACCATAGCCCTTTATGGGATTCTAAATATCACTTTCCAAATTTCAGAAGAACAGTCTTAGTGAACGGCCTCTTGAGGGGAAATCTGTAGCTCTCTGAGATGAATTAACAAAACACAAAGCAGTTTCTCAAAAAGCTTCTTTTCGGATTTTATCTTACTATTTTTCCTTTTTCAACATAGCCCTCTATGGTCTTCCAAATATCACTTTGCAAATTACACAAGAACAGTCTTTGTGAAAGACTTCTTGAAGGGAATGCCGTAACTCTCTGAGATGAATTAACAGAGTAAAAAGCAGTTTCTCAGAAAGCTTCTTTTCAGTTTTTATCTTAGGATATTTCATTTTTCAGCATAGCCCTCTATGAGCTTCCAAAAATATTTGCAAATTCCACAAGAACAGTCTTAGGGAAAAGATTCTGGACGGGAAAGCTGTAACTCTGTGAGATGAATTAACAGAACACAAAGCAGTTTCTCAGAATGCTTCTTTCCAGTTTTTAACGGAAGATATTACCGTTTTCACCATAGCCATCTAGGGGTTCTACATATCACATTCTTCCACCTTTTTTTCAAGACTTTTAGTTTCTTTGCGCTGGGTACGTAATTCCTCCTTTAGCTCTGAGTAGTTTGATGGACTGAAGCCTTCTTCTATCATCTCATCAAAGTCATTCTCCGTGCAGCTTTGATCCATTGCTGGCGATGAGCTATGCTCCTTTGCCGGAGGAGATGCGCTTTTAAATTTAGAAATTCCAGCTTTTCTGCCCGGCTTTTTCCCCATTTTGTGGCTTTATCTGCCTGTGGTTTCTAACGGAAGATATTTCCTTTTTCACCAAAGCCCTCTAAGGGTTTCCAATATCACTTTAAATATTCCACAAGAACAGTCTTCTGAAAGGCTTCTTGAGGGGAAACTGTACCACTGTGAGATGAATTAACACAACACAAAGCAGTTTCTCAGACTGCTTCTTTCCAGTATTTAACTGAAGATATTTCCTTTTTCACCATAGCCTTCTATTGGCTTCCAAATATCACTTTGCCAATTCCACAAGAACAGTCTTAGCGAAAGGCTTCTTGAGGGGAAAGCTGTAATTCTGTGAGATGAATTAAGAGAACACAAAGCAGTTTCTCTGAAAGCTTCTTTCCATTTTTTTACGGAGGATATTTCCTTTTTCACCATAGCCCTCTAAGGGCTTCCAAATATCACTTTGCAAATTCCACAAGAACAGTCTTAGGGAAGGGCTTCTTGAGGGAAAAGCGGTAACTGTGTGAGATGAATTAACAGAACACAAAGCAGTTTTTCAGAATGCTTCTTTCCAGTTTTTATCTAGGATATTACCTTTTTCACCATAGCCCTCTATGGGCTTCCAAATATCTCTTTGCAAATTCCTCAAGAACAGTCATAGCAAAAGGATTCTTGAGAGGAAAGGTGTAACTCTGCACGAAGAATTCACAGAACACAAAGTAGTTTCTCAGAAAGCTTCTTTCCAGTTTTTTACGGAAGATATTTCATTTTTCAGCATAGCCCTCTATTGGCTTACAAATATCACTTTGCCAATTCCACAAGAACAGCCTTAGTGAAAGGCTTCTTGAAGGGAAAGCTGTAACTCTGTGAGATGAATTAACAGAACACAAACCAGTTTCTCAGAAACCTTGTTTCCAGTTTTTAACGAAAGGTATTTGGTTTTTCACCATTTCCTTCTATGGGCATCCAAATATGACTTTGCAAATTCCACAAGAACAGTCTTAGCGAAAGGCTTCTTGAGCGGAAATGTGTAACTCTGTGAGATGAATTAACAGAACACAAAGCAGTTTATCAGATTGCTTCTTTTCAGTTTTTAAATTAGGATATTTCCTTTTTCAGCATAGCCCTCTATGGGCTTCCAAATGTCGCTTTGCATATTCCACAAGAACAGTCTCAGCGAAAGGTTTCTTGAGGGGAATGCTGTAAATCTGTGAGATGAAATAAGAGAACACAAAGCAGTTTCTCAGACAGCTTCTTTCCAGTTTTTAATGGAGAATATTTGCTTTTTCACCATAGCGCTCTATTGGCTTCCAAATATCACTTTGCAAATTCCACAAGAACAGCCTTAGCGAAATTCTTATTGAAGGGAAAGCTGTAACTATGTGAGATGAATTAATAGAACACAAAGCAGTTTCTCCGAATGCTTCTTTTCAGTTTTTACCCTAGGATATTTCGTTTTTCACAATAGTCCTCTATGGGCTTCCAAATATAACTTTCCAAATTCCGCTAGAACAGCCTTAGCGAAAGGCTTCTGGAAGAGAAAGCTGTAACTCTGTGAGATGAATTTACAGAACACAAAGCAGTTTCTCAGACAGCTTCTTTCCACTTTTTAAGGGAAGATATTTCCTTTTTCACCATAGACCTCAATGGGCTTGCAAATATCACTTTGCAAATTCCAAAAGAACAGTCTTAGCGAAAGGCTTCTTGAGGGGAAATGTGTAACTCAGTGAGATGAAATAACAGAACAAAAGCAGTTTCTCAGAAAGCTTCTTTCCAGTTTTTAACTGAAGATATTACCTTTTTCACCATATCCCTCTATGGACTTCCAAATACCACTTTGCAAATTCCCCAAGAACAGTCTTTGCCGAAGGGTTCTTGAGGGAAAAGCTGTAACTCTGTGTGATGAATAACAGAACAAAAAGCAGTTTCTCAAAAAGCTTCTTTTACGTTTTTAACTGAAGTTATTTCCTTTTTCACCATTGCTCTCTATGGGCTTCCAAATATCACTTTGCAAATTACACAACAGCCTTAGCGAAAGGCTTCTTGAGGGTAAAGCTATAACTCTGTGAGTTGAATTTTCAGAATACAAAGCAGTTTCTCAGAAAGCTTCTTTTCAGTTTTTATCTTAGGACATTTCCTTTTTCACCACAGCCCTGCATCGGCTTCCAAATATCCGTTTCCAAATTCCACAAGAACAGTCTTAGCGAAAGGCTTCTGGAGGGGAATGCTGTAACTCGGTGAGATGAATTAACAGAACACAAAGCAGTTTCTCAGAAAGCTTCTTTCAAGTTTTCAACGGAAGATATTTCCTTTTTCACCATAGCCCTCCATGCGATTCCAAATATTCCTTTGCAAATTCCACAAGAACAGTCTTAGCGAAAGACTTCTTGAGGGGAAAGCTGTAACTCTGTGAGATGAGCTAACAGAACACAAAGCAGTTTCGCAGAAAGCTTCATTTCGGTTTTTATCTTAGGATATTTCCATTTTCACCATAGCCCTCTAAGGGCTTCCAAATATCACTTTGCAAATTCCAACAGAACAGTCTTACCGAAAGGCTTCTTGAGGGGAAAGCTGTAACTCTTTGAGATGAATTAGCAGAACACAAAGCCGTTTCTCAGAAAGCTACTTTCTAGTTTTTAAGGGAAGATATTTCCTTTTTCACCAACGCCGTCTATGGAATTCCAAATATCACTTTTCAAATTCCACAAGAACAGTCTTAGCGAAAGGCTTCTTTAGGGGAAAGCTGTAACTCTTTGAGATGAATAAACCAAACACAAAGCAGTTTCTCAGAAAGCTTCTTTAAAGTTTTTAACGGAAGATATTTCCTTTTCCACCATGAACCCCTAAGGGCTGCCAAATACCACTTTGTAAATTCCACAAGAACAGTCTAAGCGACAGGCTTCTTGAGGGGAAAGCTGTAACTCTGTGAGATGAATTAACAGAACACAAAGCAGTTTCTCAGAAAGCTTCTTTTCAGTTTTTATCTTATGCTGTTTCCTTTTTCACCATAGCCCTCTAGGGGCTTCCAAATATCACTTTGGAAATTCCACAAATCAGTCTTAGTGATTGGCTTCTTCAGGTTAAAGCTGTAACTCTGTGAGATGAATTAACAGAACACATAGCAGTTTCTCAGAAAGCTTCTTTTCTGATTTAACGGAAGATATTGCTTTTTCACCGTACCCCTCTATGGGCTTCAAATTTCACTTTGCAAAATCCACAAGAACATTCTTAGCGAAAAGCTTCTTGAGGGTAAAGCTGTAACTCTGTAAGATGAATTAACAAAACACTAAGCAGTTTCTGAGAAAGCTTCTTTTCAGTTTTTATCTTAGGATATTTCCTTTCTCACCATAGCCCACAATGGGCTTTCAAATATCACTTTGCAAATTTCACAAGAACAGTCTTAGCGAAAGGCTTCTTGAGGGGAAAGCTGTAACTCTGTGTGATGAATTAACAGAACACAAAGCAGTTTCTCAGACAGCTTCCTTCCAGTATTTAACTGAAGATATTTCCTTTTTCACCATAGCCCTCTAAGACCTTCCAAATATCACTTTGCAAATTCCACAAGAACAGCCTTAGCGATAGGCTTCTTGAGGAGAAAGGTGTAACTCTGTGAGATGAATTCACAGAACACAATGCAGTTTCTAAGAGATCTTCTTTCCAGTTTTTAACGGAAGATATTTCCTTTTTCACCATAGCCCTGTATAGGCTTCCAAATATCACCTTGTAAATTCCTCAAGAATAGTGTTAGCGAAAGTGTTCTTGAGAGGAACAGAGTGACTCTGTGAGATGATTTAACAGAGCACAAAGCAGTTTCTCAGAAAGCTTCATTCTAGTTTTTAACGGAATATATTTCTTTTTTCACCATAGCTCTCTAGGGGCTTCCAAATATCACTTTGAAAATTCCGCAAGAACAGTCTTTGCGAAAGGCTTCTTGAGAGGAAAGCAGTAACTCTGTGAGATGAATTAACAGAACACAAAGCAGTTTCTCAAAAAGATTCTTTCTAGTTTTTTACGGAAGATATTTCCTTTTTCACCATACCCCTCTATGGGCTTCCAAATATCACTTTGCAAGTTTCACAAGAAAAGTCTTAGTGAAACACTTCTTGACGTAAAAGCTGTAACTCTGTGACATGAATTAACAGAACACTAAGCAGTTCCTCAGAAAGCTTCTTTCCAGTTTTTATCTTAGGATATTTCCTTTTTCACCGTAGCTGTCTATGGGCTTCCAAATATCATTTTGCAAAACCCACAAGAACAATCTTAGTCAATGATTTCTTTTGTGGAAAGCTGTAACTTGGTGAAATGTGTTAACAGAACACAGGGCAGTTTCTCAGAAAGCTTCTTTCCCGATTTTAACGGAAGATATTTCCTTTTCCACCATAGCCCTCTATCGACTTCCAAATATCACTTTTCAAATTTCACAAAAACAGTCTTAGTGAACGACTTCTTGAAGGAAAAGCTGTAACTCTGTGAGATGAACTATCAGACCACAAAGAAGTTTTCAGAAAGCTTCTTTTCGGTTTTCATCTTAGGATATTTCCATTTTCACCATAGCCCTCTATGAGCTCACAAATATCACTTTGCAAATTACACAAGAACAGTCTTAGCGAAAGACTTCTTCAGGGGAAAGCTGTAACTCTTTTAGATGAATTAACAGAACACAAAGTAGTTGCTCAGAAAGCTTCTTTCCAGTTTTTAACGGAAGATATTTCCTTTTTCACCATAGCCCTGCATGGGCTTCCAATATCACTTTGCAAGTTCCACAAAAACAACTTTAGCGTAAGGCTTCTTGAGGGGAAAGCTGTAGTTCTGTGAGTTGAATTAACAGAACACAAAGTATTTTCTCAGAAAGCTTCTTTTCAGATTTTATCTTAGGCTATTTCCTTTTTCACCACAGCACTTTATCGGATTCCAAATATCACTTTGCATATTCCACAAGAACAGTCTTAGTGAACGGCTTCTTGACAAGAAAGCTGTATCTCTGTGAGATGAATTAACAGAACACAAAGCAGTTTCTCAGAAAGCGTCTTTACAGATTTTATCTTAGGTAATTTCCTTTTTCACCATAGCCCTCAAGGCGCTTCCAAATATCACTTTTCAAATTCCACAAGAACAGTCTTAGCGAAGGGCTTCTGGAGGGGAAGGTTTTAAATCAGTGAGATGAATTAAGAGAACACAAAGCAGTTACTCAGAAATCTTCTTTCCAGTTTTTAACGGAAGATATTTCCTTTTTCACCATAGCCCTCTATGGGCTTCCAAAAATCACTTTGCAAATTACACAAAAACAGTCTTAGTGAAAGGCTTCTTGAGGGGAAACCTGTAACTCTGTCAGATGAATTAACCGAACAAAACGCTTTTTCTCTGAAAGCTACTTTCCAGTTTTTAACTGAACATATTTCCTTTTTCAACATAGCCCTCTATGGGCTTCCAAATATCACTTTGCAAATTCCACAAGAACACTCTTATCGAAAGGCTTCTTGAAGGGAAAGCTGTAAGTCTGTGAGATAAATTAAAGAACACAAAGCAGTTTCTCACGAAGCTTCTTTCCTGTTTTTAAAGGAAGATATTTTCTTTTTCACCATAGCAGTCTATGGCCTTCCAAATATCACTTGCAAATTCCTTCAGAACTGTCTTATCGAAAGGCTTCCGGAGGGGAAAGCTGTAACTCTGTGAGATGAACTAAAAGAACTCAAGGCAGTTTCACAGAAAGATTCCTTCCAGTTTTCAATGGAAGATATTTCGTTTTTCACCATAGCCCTCTAAGGGCTTCCAAATATCTCTTTGCAAATTCCACAAGAACAGTCTTAGGGAAAGGCTTCTTGAGAGGGACGCTGTAACCCTGTGAAATGAAGTAACAGAACACAACACAGTTTCTCAGAAAACCTATTTCCTGTTTTTAACGGAAGATATTTCCTTTTTCATCATAGCCCTCAATGGGCTTCCAAATATCACTTTACAAATTCCACAAGAACAGTCTTAGTGATCGGCTTCTTCAGGTTAAAGCTGTAACTCTCTGAGATGAATTAGCAGAACACAAAGCAGTTTCTCAGAAGGCTTCTTTTCTGATTTAACGGAAGATATTGCTTTTTCACCGTACCCCTCTATGGGCTTCAAATTTCACTTTGCAAAATCCACAAGAACATTCTTAGCGAAAAGCTTCTTGAGGGTAAAGCTGTAACTCTGTAAGATGAATTAACAAAACACTAAGCAGTTTCTGAGAAAGCTTCTTTTCAGTTTTTATCTTAGGATATTTCCCTTCTCACCGTAGCCCTCCATGGGCTTCCAAATATCACTTTGCAAATTTCACAAGAATATTCTTAGCGAAAGTCTTCTTGAGGGGAAAGCTGTAACTCTGTGAGATGAATTAACAGAACACAAAGCAGTTTCTCAGAAAGCTTCTTTCCAGATTTTAACTGAAGAGATTTCCTTTTTTACCATAGCCCTCTATGGGCTTACAAATATCACTTTTCAAATCCCACAAGAACAATCTTAGCCAAAGATTTCTTTTGTGGAAAGCTGTAATTTGGTGAAATGTGTTAACAGAACACAGGGCAGTTTCTCAGAAAGCTTCTTTCCAGTTTTTAACTGAAGATATTTTCTTTTTAACCATAGCTCTCTATGGGCTTCCAAATATCACTTTGCATATTCCACAAGAAAAGTCTTAACGAAAGACTTCTTGAGGGGAAAGGTGTAACTCTGTGAGATGAATTAACAGAACACAAAGCAGTTTCTCAGAAAGCTTCTTGTCAGTTTTTAACTGAAGATATTTCGTTTTTCACCAAGCCCCCTATGGGCTTCCAAATATCACTTTGCAAATCCCACAAGAACAATCTTAGCCAAAGATTTCTTTTGTGGAAAGCTGTAATTTGGTGAAATGTGTTAACAGAACACAGGGCAGTTTCTCAGAAAGCTTCTTTCCCGATTTTAACGGAAGATATTTCCTTTTCCCCCATAGCCCTCTATCGACTTCCAAATATCACTTTTCAAATTTCACAAAAACAGTCTAAGTGAACGACTTCTTGAAGGAAAAGCTGTAACTCTGTGAGATGAACTATCAGACCACAAAGAAGTTTTCAGAAAGCTTCTTTTCGGTTTTCATCTTAGGATATTTCCATTTTCACCATAGCCCTCTATGAGCTCACAAATAACACTTTGCAACTTACACAAGAACAGTCTTAGCGAAAGGCTTCTTCAGGGGAAAGCTGTAACTCTGCGAGGTGAGTTAGCAGAACACAAAGTAGTTTCTCAGAAAGCTTCTTTCCAGTTTTTAACGGAAGATATTTCCTTTTTCACCATAGCCCTGCATGGGCTTCCAATATCACTTTGCAAGTTCCACAAAAACAGCTTTAGCATAAGGCTTCTTGAGGGGAAAGCTGTAGTTCTGTGAGTTGAATTAACAGAACACAAAGTAGTTTCTCAGAAATCTTCTTTTCAGATTTTATCTTAGGCTATTTCCTTTTTCACCACAGCCCTTTATCGGCTTCCAAATATCACTTTGCAAATTCCACCAGAACAGTCTTAGTGAACGGCTTCTTGAGAAGAAAGCTGTAACTCAGTGAGATGAATTAACAGAACACAAAGCAGTTTCTCAGAAAGCGTCTTTACAGATTTTATCTTAGGTAATTTCCTTTTTCACCATAGCCCTGAAGGCGCTTCCAAATATCACTTTTCAAATTCCACAAGAACAGTCTTAGCGAAGGGGTTCTGGAGGGGAAGGTTTTAACTCTGTGAGATGAATTAAGAGAGCACAAAGCAATTTCTCACAAAGCTTCTTTTCAGTTTTTAACGGATCATATTTACTTTTTCACCACAGCCCTCTATGGGCTTCCAAATATCACTTTGCAATTTCCACAAGAACAGTCTTTGCGGAGGGCTTCTGGAGGGGAAGGTTTTAAATGAGTGAGGTGAGTTAAGAGAACACAAAGCAGTTACTCAGAAATCTTCTTTCCAGTTTTTAACGGAAGATATTTCCTTTTTCACCATAGCCCTCTATGGGCTTCCAAATATCACTATGGAAATTCCACAAGAACAGTCTTAGCGAAAGGCTTCTGGAGGGGAAGGCTGTAACTATGTGAGATGAATTAACAGAACACAAAGCAGTTTCTCAAAAAGCTTCTTTCCAGTTTTTAACGGAGGATATTTCCTTTTTCACCATAGCCCTCTATGGGCTTCGAAATATCACTTTGCAAATGCCAGAAGAACAGTCTTAGGGAAAGGTTTCTGTAGGGGAAAGCTGTAAATCTGTGAGATGAATTAACAGAACACAAAGCAATTTCTAAGAAAACTTCTTTCCAGTTTTTAACTGAAGAAATTTCCTTTTTCACAATTGCCCTCTATGGGCTTCCAAATATCACTCTGCAAATACCACAAAAACAGTATTAGCGAAAGGCTTCTTGAGGGGAAAGCTGTAACTCAGTGAGGTGTATTAACAGAACACACGGCAGTTTCTCAGAAATCTTCTTTCCAGTTTTTAACGGAAGGTATTTCCTTTTTCACCATAGCCCTCTACGGGCTTCCAAATATCACTTTGCAGATTCCAGTGGAACAGTCTTAGCCAACAGCTTCTTGAGGGGAAAGCTGTAACTCGGTGAGATGTATTAACAGAACACACGGCAGTTTCTCTGAAAGCTTCTTTCCAGTATTTAACAGAAGACATTTCCTTTTTCACCATAGCCCTCTATGGGTTTAAGAATATCACTTTGCAAATTTCACAAGAACAGTTTTAGTGAGCGGCCTCTTGAGGAGAAAGCTGAAACTCTGTGAGAAGAACTAACAGAACACAAAGCGATTTCCCAGAGAGCTTCTTTTCGGTTTTTAGCGGAAGATATTTCCTTTTTCACCATAGCCCTCTATGGGCTTCCAAATATCACTTTGCAAATTCCACAAGAACAGTCTGAACGAAGGGCTTCTGGAGCAGAAATTTGTAACTCTGTGAGATAAATTAACAGAACACAAAGCAGTTTCTCACACAGCTTCTTTCCAGTTTTTAACTGAAGATATTTCCTTTTTCACCATAGCCCTCTAGGGGTTCTAAATATTACTTTGCAAATTCCACAAGAATAGGCTTAGGGAAAGCCTTCTGGAGGGGAAAGCTGTAATTGTGTGAGATGAATTAACAGAACACAAAACAGTTTCTCAGAAACCTTCTTTCCAGTTTTTAACTGAAGAAATTTCCTTTTTCACCTTAGCGCTCTATGGGCTTCCAAATATCACTTTGCAAATCGCACAAAAACAGTCTTAGCGAAAGGCTTCTTGAGGGGAAAGCTGTAAATCTGGGAGATGAATTAACAGAACACAAAGCAGTTTCTCAGAAAGCTTCCTTTCAGTTTTTATCTTAGGTAATTTCCTTTTTCACCATCGCCCTCTAAGGGCTTCCAAATATCACTTTGCAAATTCCACAAGAAGAGTCTTTGCGGAGGGCTTCTTGAGGGAAAAGCTGTAACCCTGTGAGATGAATTAACAGAACACAAAGAAGTTTCTCAAAAATCTTCTTTCCAGTTTTTAACTGAAGATATTTCCTTTTTCAACATAGCCCTCTATGGGCTTCCAAATATTACTTTGCAAATTCCACAAGAACACTCTTATCGAAAGGCTTCTTGAAGGGAAAGCTGTAAGTCTGTGAGATAAATTAAACAACACAAAGCAGTTTCTCAGAAAGCTTCTTTCCTGTTTATAAAGGAAGATATTTTCTTTTTCACCATAGCAGTCTATGGCCTTCAAATATCACTTGCAAATTCCTCCAGAACTGTCTTATCGAAAGGTTTCTGGAGAGGAAAGCTGTACTCTGTGAGATGAACTAAAAGAACACAAGGCAGTTTTGCAGAAAGATTCTATCCAGTTTTCAATGGAAGATATTTCGTTTTTCACCATACCACTCTAAGAGCTTCCAAATATCTCTTTGCAAATTCCACAAGAACAGTCTTAGGCAAAGGCTTCTTGAGAGGAAAGCTGTAACCCTGTGAAATGAAGTAACAGAACACAACGCAGTTTCTCAGAAAACCTATTTCCAGTTTTTAACGGAAGATATTTCCTTTTTCATCATAGCCCTCAATGGGCTTCCAAATATCACTTTACAAATTCCACAAGAACAGTCTTACCGAAAGACTTCTTGAGGGGAAACCTGTAACTCTGTGAGATGAATTAACAGAACACAAAGCAGTTTCTCAGAAAGCTGCTTTTCAGTTTTTAACGGAAGATATTTCCTTTTTCACCATAGACCTCTACGGCCTTCCAAATATCACTTTGCAAATTCCACAAGAACAGTCCCTGCGAAAGGCTTCTTGAAGGGAAAGTTGTAACTCTTTGAGATGAATTAACAGAACACAAAGAAGTTTCTCAGAAAGCTTCTTTCCAGTTTTTACCTGAAAATATTTCCTTTTTCACCATAGCCTTCTTGGGGTTCCAAATATCACTTTGGAAATTCCACTAGAACAGTCTCAGCAAAAGGCTTCTTGAGGGGAAAGCAGTAACTCTGTGAGATGAATTAACAGAACACAAAGTAGTTTCTGAGACAGCTTCTTTCCAGTATTTAGCTGAAGATATTTCCTTTTTCACCACAGCCCTCTATGGGCTTCAAAATATCACTTTGCAAATTACACATGAACAGTCTTAGCGAAAACCTCTTTGAGCTGAAAGCTGTAACTCTTTGAGATGAATTAACAGAACACAAAGCCATTTCTCAGAAAGATTCTGTCCAGTTTTTAACGAAAGATATTTCCTTTTTCACCGTAGCCCTCTAAGGGATTCCAAATATCACTTTGCAAATTCCACAAGAACAATCTTAGCGAAAGGCTTCTTGAGGGGAAAGCTGTAACTCTGTGAGAAGAATTAACCGAACACAAAGCAGTTTCTCAGAAAGCTTCTTTCCACTTTTTAACTGAAGATATTTCCTTTTTCACCATAGCCCTCTATGGGCTTCCAAATATCACTTTGCAAGTTCCGCAAGAACAACCTCAGCGAAAGGCTTGTTTAAGGAAAGCTGTAACTCTGCGAGATGAATTCACAGAACACAAAGCAGATTCTCAGAAGGTTTCTTTCCAGTTTTTAACAGAAGATTTTCCTTTTTCACTATAGCCCTCTATGGGCTTCCAAATATCACTTTGCAAATTCCACAAGAACAGTCTTAGCGAAAGGTTTCTTCAGGGGAAATCTGTAACTCTGTGAGATGAATTAACAGAATACAAAGCAGTTTCTCAGGAAGCTTCTTTCCCGTTTTTAACGGAAGATATTTCCTTTTTCACCATAGCTCTCTATGGGCTTACAAATATCACATTGCAAATTCTACAAAAACAGTCGTAGCAAAAGGCTTTTGAGGGGATAGCTGTAACTCTGTGAGATGAATTAACAGAACACAAAGCAGTTTCTCAGACAGCTTCTTTCCAGTTTTTAACTTAAGATATTTCCTTTTTCAAAATAGCCCTCTAAGGGCATCCAAATATCACTTTGCAAATACCACAAGAACAGCCTTTGAGAAAGGCTTCTTGAGGGAAAAGCTGTACCTCTGTGAGATGAATTAACAGAACAAAAAGCAGTTTGTCACACAGCTTCTTTCAAATTTTTAACGGAAGATATCTCCTTTTCCACCGTAGCCCTCTATGGGCTTCCAAATATCACTTTAGAAATTCCACAAGAACAGCCCTAGCGAAAGGCTTTTTGAAGGGAAAGCTGTAACTCTGTGAGATGAATTAACAGAACACAAAGCAGTTTCTCAGAAAGATTCTTTCCAGTTTTTAACAGAAGATATTTCCTTTTTCACCATAGCCCTCTACGTGCTGCCAAATATCACTTTGCAAATTCCAAAAGAACAGTCTTAGCCCAAGGTTTCTTGAGGGGAAAGCTGTAACTCTGTTATATGAATTAACAGAACACAAAGCAGTTTCTCAGAAAGCTACTTTCCATTTTTTAACTGAACATATTTCCTTTTCACCATAGCCCTCTACGGGCTTCCACATATCACCTTGCCAATTTTACAAGAACTGCCTTAGCGGAAGGCTTCTTGAAGGGAAATCTGTAACTCTGTGAGATGAATTAGCAGAACACAAAGCAGTTTCTCAGAAAGCTTCTTTCCAGTTTTTTACGGAAGATATTTCCTTTTTCAGCATAGCCCTCTATTGGCTTCAAATATCACTTTGCAAATTCCACAAGAACAAACTTAGCGAAAGGCTTCTTGAAGGGAAAGCTGTAACTTTTTGAGATGAATTAACAGAACACAAAGCAGTTTCTCTGAAAGCTTATTTCCAGTTTTTAACGGAAGATAGTTCCTTTTTCACCATAGCCCCCTAGGGGCTTCCAAATATCACTTTGAATATTCCACAAGAACAGTTTTTGCGAAAGGCTTCTTTAGGGGAAATGTGTAACTCTGTGAGATGAATTAACAGAACACAAAGCACTTTGTCAGAAAGACTCTTTCCATTTCTTAACTGAAGATATTTACTTTTCACCATAGCACTCTATGGGCTTCCAAATATCACTTTGCCAATTACACAAGAACAACCTTAGCGAAAGGCTTCTTGAAGGGAAAGCTGTAACTCTGTGACATGAATTAACAGAACACAAAGCAGTTTCTCAGAATGTTTCTTTTCAGTTTTTAACCTAGTATATTTCCTTTTTCACCGTAGCCCTCTATGGTCTTCCTAATATCACTTTGAAAATGTCACAAGAGCAGTCTTAGGGAATGGCTTCTTGAGGTGAAAGCTGTAACTCTGTGAGATGAATTAACAGAAAACAAAGCAGTTTCTCAGAAAGCTTCTTTCCAGTTTTTAACTTAGGATATTTCCTTTTTCACCGTAGCCCTCTATGGGCTTCCAAATATCACTTTGCCAATTCCACAAGAACAGTCTTAGCGAAAGGCTTCTTGAGGGGAATGCTGTAAGTCTGTGAGATGAATTAAGAGAACACAAAGCAGTTTCTCAGAAGGCTTCTTTCCAGTTTTTAATGGAAGATATTTCCTTTTTCACCGAAGCCCTCTAAGGGCTTCCAAATATCACTTTGCATCTTCCACAAGAACAGTCTTAGCCCAAGGTTTCTTGAGGGGAAAGCTGTAACTCTCTTAGATGAATTAACAGAACACAAAGCAGTTTCTCAGAAAGCTACTTTCCATTTTTTAAATGAACATAGTTCTTTTCACCATAGCCCTCTACGGGCTTCCAAATATCACTTTGCCAATTTTACAAGAACAGGCTTAGCGGAAGGCTTCTTGAAGGGAAAGCTGTAACTCTGCGAGGTGAGTTAGCAGAACACAAAGTAGTTTCTCAGAAAGCTTCTTTCCAGTTTTTAACGGAAGATATTTCCTTTTTCACCATAGCCCTGCATGGGCTTCCAATATCACTTTGCAAGTTCCACAAAAACAGCTTTATCGTAAGGCTTCTTGAGGGGAAAGCTGTAGTTCTGTGAGTTGAATTAACAGAACACAAAGTAGTTTCTCAGAAATCTTCTTTTCAGATTTTATCTTAGGCTATTTCCTTTTTCACCACAGCCCTTTATCGGCTTCCAAATATCACTTTGCATATTCCACCAGAACAGTCTTAGTGAACGGCTTCTTGAGAAGAAAGCTGTAACTCTGTGAGATGAATTAACAGAACACAAAGCAGTTTCTCAGAAAGCGTCTTTACAGATTTTATCTTAGGTAATTTCCTTTTTCACCATAGCCCTGAAGGCGCTTCCAAATATCACTTTTCAAATTCCACAAGAACAGTCTTAGCGAAGGGGTTCTGGAGGGGAAGGTTTTAACTCTGTGAGATGAATTAAGAGAGCACAAAGCAATTTCTCACACAGCTTCTTTTCAGTTTTTAACGGATCATATTTACTTTTTCACCACAGCCCTCTATGGGCTTCCAAATATCACTTTGCAATTTCCACAAGAACAGTCTTTGCGGAGGGCTTCTGGAGGGGAAGGTTTTAAATCAGTAAGATGAGTTAAGAGAACACAAAGCAGTTACTCAGAAATCTTCTTTCCAGTTTTTAACGGAAGATATTTCCTTTTTCACCATAGCCCTCTATGGGCTTCCAAATATCACTATGCAAATTCCACAAGCACAGTCTTAGCGAAAGGCTTCTGAGGGGAAGGCTGTAACTCTGTGAGATGAATTAACAGAACACAAAGCAGTTTCTCAAAAAGCTTCTTTCCAGTTTTTAACGGAGGATATTTCCTTTTTCACCATAGCCCTCTATGGGCTTCGAAATATCACATTGGAAATGCCAGAAGAACAGTCTTAGGGAAAGGTTTCTGTAGGGGAAAGCTGTAACTCTGTGAGATGAATTAACAGAACACAAAGCAATTTCTAAGAAAACTTCTTTCCAGTTTTTAACTGAAGAAATTTCCTTTTTCACAATTGCCCTCTATGGGCTTCCAAATATCACTCTGCAAATAGCACAAAAACAGTATTAGCGAAAGGCTTCTTGAGGGGAAAGCTGTAACTCAGTGAGATGTATTAACAGAACACACGGCAGTTTCTCAGAAATCTTCTTTCCAGTTTTTAACGGAAGATATTTCCTTTTTCACCATAGCCCTCTATGGGCTTCCAAATATCACTTTGCAGATTCCAATGGAACAGTCTTAGCCAACAGCTTCTTGAGGGGAAAGCTGTAACTCGGTGAGATGTATTAACAGAACACACGGCAGTTTCTCTGAAAGCTTCTTTCCAGTATTTAACAGAAGACATTTCCTTTTTCACCATAGCCCTCTATGGGTTTAAGAATATCACTTTGCAAATTTCACAAGAACAGTTTTAGTGAACGGCCTCTTGAGGAGAAAGCTGATACTCTGTGAGAAGAACTAACAGAACACAAAGCGGTTTCTCAGAGAGCTTCTTTTCGGTTTTTAGCGGAAGATATTTCCTTTTTCACCATAGCCCTCTATGGGCTTCCAAATATCACTTTGCAAATTCCACAAGAACAGTCTTAACGAAGGGCTTCTGGAGGAGAAATTTGTAACTCTGTGAGATAAATTAACAGAACACAAAGCAGTTTCTCAGAAAGCTTCTTTCCAGTTTTTAACTGAAGATATTTCCTTTTTCACCATAGCCCTCTAGGGGTTCTAAATATTACTTTGCAAATTCCACAAGAATAGGCTTAGGGAAAGGCTTCTGGAGGGGAAAGCTGTAATTGTGTGAGATGAATTAACAGAACACAAAACAGTTTCTCAGAAACCTTCTTTCCAGTTTTTAACTGAAGAAATTTCCTTTTTCACCTTAGCGCTCTATGGGCTTCCAAATATCACTTTGCAAATCGCAAAAGAACAGTCTTAGCGAAAGGCTTCTTGAGGGGAAAGCTGTAAATCTGGGAGATGAATTAACAGAACACAAAGCAGTTTCTCAGAAAGCTTCCTTTCAGTTTTTATCTTAGGTAATTTCCTTTTTCACCATCGCACTCTAAGGGCTTCCAAATATCACTTTGCAAATTCCACAAGAAGAGTCTTTGCGGAGGGCTTCTTGAGGGAAAAGCTGTAACCCTGTGAGATGAATTAACAGAACACAAAGAAGTTTCTCAAAAATCTTCTTTCCAGTTTTTAACTGAAGATATTTCCTTTTTCAACATAGCCCTCTATGGGCTTCCAAATATCACTTTGCAAATTCCACAAGAACACTCTTATCGAAAGGCTTCTTGAAGGGAAAGCTGTAAGTCTGTGAGATAAATTAAAGAACACAAAGCAGTTTCTCAGAAAGCTTCTTTCGTGTTTTTAAAGGAAGATATTTTCTTTTTCACCATAGCAGTCTATGGCCTTCAAACATCACTTGCAAATTCCTCCAGAACTGTCTTATCGAAAGGCTTCCGGAGGGGAAAGCTGTACTCTGTGAGATGAACTAAAAGAACACAAGGCAGTTTCGCAGAAAGATTCTTTCCAGTTTTCAATGGAAGATATTTCGTTTTTCACCATAGCACTCTAAGAGCTTCCAAATATCTCTTTGCAAATTCCACAAGAACAGTCTTAGGGAAAGGCTTCTTGAGAGGAAAGCTGTAACCCTGTGTAATGAAGTAACAGAACACAACGCAGTTTCTCAGAAAACCTATTTCCAGTTTTTAACGGAAGATATTTCCTTTTTCATCATAGCCCTCAATGGGCTTCCAAATATCACTTTACAAATTCCACAAGAACAGTCTTACCGAAAGACTTCTTTAGGGGGACCCTGTAACTCTGTGAGATGAATTAACAGAACACAAAGCAGTTTCTCAGAAAGCTGCTTTTCAGTTTTTAACGGAAGATATTTCCTTTTTCACCATAGACCTCTACGCCCTTCCAAATATCACTTTGCAAATTCCACAAGAACAGTCCCTGCGAAAGGCTTCTTGAAGGGAAAGTTGTAACTCTTTGAGATGAATTAACAGAACACAAAGAAGTTTCTCAGAAAGCTTCTTTCCAGTGTTTACCTGAAAATATTTCCTTTTTCACCATAGCCTTCTTGGGGTTCCAAATATCACTTTGGAAATTCCACTAGAACAGTCTCAGCAAAAGGCTTCTTGAGGGGAAAGCAGTAACTCTGTGAGATGAATTAACAGAACACAAAGCAGTTTCTGAGACAGCTTCTTTCCAGTATTTAGGTGAAGATATTTCCTTTTTCACCACAGTCCTCTATGGGCTTCAAAATATCCCTTTGCAAATTACACATGAACAGTCTTAGCGAAAGCCTCTTTGAGGTGAAAGCTGTAACTCATTGAGATGAATTAACAGAACACAAAGCCGTTTCTCAGAAAGATTCTTTCCAGTTTTTAACGCAAGATATTTCCTTTTTCACCGTAGCCCTCTAAGGGATTCCAAATATCACTTTGCAAATTCCACAAGAACAATCTTAGCGAAAGGCTTCTTGAGGGGAAAGCTGTAACTCTGTGAGAAGAATTAACCGAACACAAAGCAGTTTCTCAGAAAGCTTCTTTCCACTTTTTAACTGAAGATATTTCCTTTTTCACCATAGCCCTCTATGGGCTTCCAAATATCACTTTGCAAGTTCCGCAAGAACAACCTCAGCGAAAGGCTTGTTTAAGGAAAGCTGTAACTCTGCGAGATGAATTCACAAAACACAAAGCAGATTCTCAGAAGGTTTCTTTCCAGTTTTTAACGGAAGATATTTTCTTTTTCATTATAGCCCTCTATGGGCTTCCAAATATCACTTTGCAAATTCCACAAGAACAGTCTTAGCGAAAGGTTTCTTCAGGGGATATCTGTAACTCTGTGAGCTGAATTAACAGAATACAAAGCAGTTTCTCAGGAAGCTTCTTTCCCGTTTTTAACGGAAGATATTTCCTTTTTCACCATAGCTCTCTATGGGCTTACAAATATCACATTGCAAATTCTACAAAAACAGTCGTAGCAAAAGGCTTTTGAGGGGATAGCTCTAACTCTGTGAGATGAATTAACAGAACACAAAGCAGTTTCTCAGACAGCTTCTTTCCAGTTTTTAACTAAGATATTTCCTTTTTCAAAATAGCCCTCTAAGGGCATCCAAATATCACTTTGCAAATTCCACAAGAACAGCCTTTGCGAAAGGCTTCTTGAGGGGAAAGCTGTAACTCTGTTAGATGAATTAACAGAACACAAAGCAGTTTCTCAGAAAGCTACTTTCCATTATTTAACTGAACATATTTCCTTTTCACCTTAGCCCTCTACGGGCTTCCACATATCACCTTGCCAATTTTACAAGAACTGCCTTAGCGGAAGGCTTCTTGAAGGGAAAGCTGTAACTCTGTGAGATGAATTAGCAGAACACAAAGCAGTTTCTCAGAAAGCTTCTTTCCAGTTTTTTACGGAAGATATTTCCTTTTTCAGCATAGACCTCTATTGGCTTCCAAATATCACTTTGCAAATTCCACAAGAACAAACTTAGCGAAAGGCTTCTTGAAGGGAAAGCTGTAACTTTTTGAGATGAATTAACAGAACACAAAGCAGTTTCTCAGAAAGCTTATTTCCAGTTTTTAGCGGAAGATAGTTCCTTTTTCACCATAGCCCTCTAGGGGCTTCCAAATATCACTTTGAAAATTCCACAAGAACAGTTTTTGCGAAAGGCTTCTTTAGGGGAAATGTGTAACTCTGTGAGATGAATTAACAGAACACAAAGCACTTTGTCAGAAAGACTCTTTCCATTTTTTAACTGAAGATATTTACTTTTCACCATAGCACTCTATGGGCTTCCAAATATCACTTTGCCAATTCCACAAGAACAAACTTAGCGAAAGGCTTCTTGAAGGGAAAGCTGTAACTCTGTGACATGAATTAACAGAACACAAAGCAGTTCCTCAGAATGTTTCTTTTCAGTTTTTAACTTAGTATATTTCCTTTTTCACCGTAGCCCTCCATGGTCTTCCAAATATCACTTTGAAAATGTCACAAGAGCAGTCTTAGGGAATGGCTTCTTGAGGTGAAAGCTGTAACTCTGTGAGATGAATTAACAGAAAACAAAGCAGTTTCTCAGAAAGCTTCTTTCCAGTTTTTAACTTAGGATATTTCCTTTTTCACCGTAGCCTTCTATGGGCTTCCAAATATCACTTTGCCAATTCCACAAGAACAGTCTTAGCGAAAGGCTTCTTGAGGGGAATGCTGTAAGTCTGTGAGATGAATTAAGAGAACACAAAGCAGTTTCTCAGAAGGCTTCTTTCCAGTTTTTTACGGAAGATATTTCCTTTTTCACCGTAGCCCTCTATTGGCTTCCAAATATCACTGTGCCAATTCCACAAGCACAACCTTAGCGAAAGGCTTCTTGAAGTGAAAGCTGCAACTCTGTGAGATGAATTAACAGAACACAAAGCAGTTTCTCAGAAAGCTTCTTTCCAGTTTTTAATGGAAGATATTTCCTTTTTCACCATAGCCCTCTAAGGGCTTCCAAATATCACTTTGCATCTTCCACAAGAACAGTCTTAGCCCAAGGTTTCTTGAGGGGAAAGCTGTAACTCTCTTAGATGAATTAACAGAACACAAAGCAGTTTCTCAGAAAGCTACTTTCCATTTTTAACTGAACATATTTCTTTTCACCATAGCCCTCTACGGGCTTCCAAATATCACTTTGCAAATTTTACAAGAACAGGCTTATCGGAAGGCTTCTTGAAGGGAAAGCTGTAACTCTGCGAGGTGAGTTAGCAGAATACAAAGCAGTTTCTCAGAAAGCTTCTTTCCAGTTTTTAACGGAAGATATTTCCTTTTTCACCATAGCCCTCTATGGCCTTCCAAGTATCACTTTGCAAATACCACAAGAACGGTTTTCGCGAAAGGCTTCTTGAGGGGAAAGCAGTAACTCTGTGAGATGAATTAACAGAACACAAAGCGTTTTCTCAGAAGGATTCTTTCCAGTTTTTAACGGAAGATATTTAGTTTTTCACCATAGCCCTCGAAGAGCTTCCAAATATCACTTTCCAAATTCCACAAGAATAGCCTTAGCGAAAGGCTTCTTGAAGGGAAACCT